>NW_028085172.1:795113-864540 GCF_014824575.4 Sturnira hondurensis | reverse complement strand
AGTAGAGTTAATCACTACAGTAATAGAATTCAGGAACCTGTAAAGTGGGCTAAGACTGGAGAGATGTGTTGTGAAGTATTTACAGTGCTATAGAAAGCAACAAACAAACACACAAAAAAAGGGCAAGAGAAGTGAGGAAAAAAGCAATAAGTTTGGGGTGAAATGAAGAGGGTCTAAGACAGGAAAAAAGAAAGGAGAGGAACAGAGTGCTGAAAGATATAGCAACAATAAAATTAAAAAATATATATGATTACTGAAAAAAGTTTAAAAATAAAAGTAAAAAACAAAAACAAAAAAAAACAAACAAAACCCAACAACAAAAACTCCTTCCTTCTTGGTTTCCAATTGTCCAATCCGGTTTTCTGGTTTCGGTGGGACCCCTCTGTGGACTGGGTTGTAGGCCCAGACACACATCCGCCCACCAGCCAGGCTACCAGACTGGGGTGCAGGTGCCCGCCCACCTGACAGGCTGCCTTGGTCCCTCGGGATCTGGTACTGTCCTGTGGCTGTGTGAGAAGCAAGTCAAGCTGCCTTCACAGAACACCTTAGTCCACTTTCCAGTAAAAACTTCTCCAGAAAGCGTGCCTCTCAGCCCAGCCCAATCCCCAACCTGACTGGTTAGGACAATGCTCCTCTCAAATTTCCTGAGTTGGCAGGCTGGTGGGCTGGCGACCACAGAGATCGCAACTGAACACGGCCCCCTGTCCTTGCCACCCTCCCTGCACACCTAGGCAGACAGGTCTCTGCCACCCAGCCCCTCCTAGATGTTGAGGGAGGGAGCCAGCTCTTCCAGGGACCCCGCAGCAGGCCCAATCCTCCACTGGGTGCTGGGCTCCCTATGAGTCCTTCGTGGCACTGGCCTCAGACGGAAGCCTCTACACCCCTAACACAACGGCAGGGGCGGCTCTGAGGCGTTTGGGGCTGGCCCAGGGCAGCCGGTCCTGCCACTGCCGCTTTTGTCTTTACTCACAGTTGCTGGGCTCCCGCTAGTGCTCTGTGGCAGACGCCCCGATGCTGGGCGCAGGGGGAAGCCTCTGGGCCCCGACCGCTGAGGCAGCCAAGGCTCCAAGGTCTTTATGCGCTGGCCAATGTCTGCTGCCATCCTAGAATTCAGTATTTTTAGTAGGTTAGCATTACACCATTTATATTCTGACAAGCCAGTAAGGTCTAGAATACATCTTATATTAGCACATGTTAATATTTCTTCAGTAAAACAAACATGCACTCTATGTGGGATAAATAAGAACTTGCATTAAGTAGCTTGCATGATTTTGGGTGATGTTTTATCATAAAATGAGTTTGCAAAAAGGTTTTTTTAATTTTTAAAAATAAAATTTTCATTTTGTATCCCAAATATGGAAGCTATTATAGATCTCTGTTTCTATAAACTTAATGTGACTATGCCAATCCCTTGTTTCTACTACTTAAATTGCTGCTCATATACTAGACAGTAAGTATCAAAACTCCTAAAATGGTGCAAAAGATTACCTGCACTGTGATTCTACATTACTGAGACAGAATTATATTTGACCAGTTATTGTCTTAATGTTATTTTCTAGCAATAAGAAACTCTCTTTTATGAGCCACTCCTTATATTTCTAAGGACATACCATACTTTTAGTCACTTCATTTGATTTATTTAGACTGCCAGTCTTGCCCTTTGTTTTATCTTTGCCCACTTCACTTCAGTACCAATTTTAAAGCTCCTTAAGATATCAATACCTCCCATAAGGCTGCCCTGACAGATAACCTTGTCATTCAACCACTCACTCCACTGCTGCCCAGCCATACATGCACACACACAGAAATCCAGTTGAGTTCATTGTGCTGTTCTCATTCTATGAGCCTTTATGATCTTATTTGTAATCTCTGTCAGTGCATTTAACACAATGCACTGTATATAGTTTTTGTTTTTATCACTTTTTTCTCCATATTGAGTCTTTAGAAAAATCATTACACCTTTCTCATTCTTGAATCTCTAAGTTCTTTAAACTAGGTAGCAGTCTTAAAAAATGTTCATTTTTGAGGGGAAATGTGAAAGCAAAAGAACAAATAAATTAGTGAGTGAAAGACTGAGTAAGAAAATGAGTTTGCTATAAGGAAAACACTTTGATTCTGTCTTTAGTTGTAAGGGAATGCGGAGAGAAGCAACATGTTTGCTCCTGTTGGGCAAACGTTTCAGGTCTGCAGGATTCTCAGTCATATGCACAATGTTAAGTGCTAAACTTTACAGTGGGCCCATCACATGGTGTCTACTCTGAGTGCCCAATCTATACGCCAGAATGTACATGGGTCATTGATGTGTTTATATTTTTAAAAAGTAGTTTATATTATTCTGAGAAAATTCCATACTGTTTTCCATAATGGTTGTACCAGTCTGCAATCCCACCAACAGTGGACCAGAGTCCCCTTTTCCCCACACCCTCTCCAACATTTGTGCTTTATTGCTTTGTTTATGATAGCCATTCTCACCGGTGTAAAGTGGGATCTCATTGTAGTTTTAATTTGCATCTCTCTGATAGCTAGTGATATTGAGCATCTCTTCATGTGTCTCTGGATCCTCTGTATGTCCTCCTTGCAGAAGTGTCTGTTCAAGTCCTTTCCCCATTTTTTAATTGGGTTAGTTGTCTTCTTAGAGTGAAGTCCTGTGAGTTCTTTGTATATTTTGGAGATTAAACCTTTGTCTGAGGTATCATTGGCTGGGATTGTATCCTAAGAACCCTAAAACAGCAATCCCAAAGAACCTATGCACCCCAATGTTCATAGCAGCACAATTTACAATAGCCAAGAGTTGGAAGCAACCTAGGTGCCCGTCAGTAAATGAATGGATCAGAAAACTATGGTACATATACATAATGGAATTTTATGCTGCAGAAAGAAAGAAGGAGCTCCTACCTTTTGCAACAACATGGATGGAACTGCAAAGCATTATGCTGAGTGAAATAAGCCAGGTGTTGAAGGACGGATACCATATGATCTCACCTCTAACAGGAAGCTAAACAACAAAGCAAACAAGCAAGCAAAATATAACCAAAGACACTGAAATAGAGAACAGGCTGACAGTGACCAGAGGGGAGAGGGGAGGGAATTTCAGGGGAAATAAGGGAGGGATTTAGAGGAACCTATATAAAGGATACATGGACAACAACTGAGAAGGGTGGAAATGGGAGGGAGGGGGGAGGATGGGGGGTGGGATGGGATGGGAGTAATAGACAGAAAACTGTACTTGAAAAATAATTAAATAAAAAAATTGGAAAAAAAAGTAGTTTATATTAGTAATATCCATATTATAGAAAATATTTTAATGGGTGGTCAGCTCGTGTTAATAGGATTTTGCTTCTTAGACCATTGCCATGACCCAGGAGGTCACTTGTGTCCCCAAATATCGTCTAGAACAAGTCATTGTTTAAATACAGTGTATTTTACACAATTGAGTTCCAATTTCAGTGGAATTCATTGAAGAAAAGAGATTACTATCACTACACAGAGCAGAAGCAGTAGGAATTTGTTGTAACCACTTTAGATGTCAGGTTTCACTGATCTACAGTCAGCAAAAATAGCTATATTTTAGTGAATAGAATGTTTGGACATGGTGTATATTCGAGGTTTAAAACACTGCAGTTTGTTTGTTTTCTTTGCTTAGGAATGATTCTTAGTTCTACTTGACTAGTTCTCACTAAAGATGTGGCAACAAAACATGTTTAGAAGGCTACAGTTGTTACAAAGAGTAAAAGTTTGTTCTTCCAGCCCAGTAGTATTCCACTGTGTAAATGTACCTTTTGTGACAGCATGCATGGACATGGAGAACATCATGCTAAGTGAAATAAGCCAGTCAGAGTAAGAAAATACCATATGATTCCCTTCCTATGTGGAATATAATGAACAAAATGAACTAATAAGCAAAATAGAGAGATTCATGGATGGAGAGCAGCCTGACAATCCTTGGTGGTAGGTGGGTGAAAGAGTTGAGGAAAAAAATAAAATGACTCATGGACATGGAGAACAGTGTGGTAATTGCAGGGAGGAGAAAGTGGATTAATGTGGAAGAGGATATAAATGGGATAAATGGTAATGGAAAAATACAATAAAAATAAACTATTAAAAAAAGAAAGCTATAATTAAAAGGTGAGTGCTTTGGATGATCTATCCTTACTATGCTTCCTTATTAGCCTAAGGCTCTGAGAAAGTTAATGTCTCATTCTTTTCCCTCTTTCTGTTAACAAGGAATGTGGAATTAAGCCTCAGTTCTTGAGTTCAGCAAAAGTATACTAGAAAGAAAGAATTGAAGGAGTAGTTAGGTGGCTCAAAGAGTTGCCCTGGGGTGTTGCCCAGGACCTATTTTAGCTGGGAGTGGCCTACTACTTTCTTCTTTAACATGACCTGTCAGGGCCTGTTTCATCATCTCCTGTCTTTATAAGGGAATTATATGAGGCTTTTCTCTGATGCCTTCTTCCTCCTCTAAGGGGGTCTAAATAACATGATTAGTGATATGCTAGGGGAGAAAATGTTGCTGCGGGGTCAATGTCTAGCTTGTTTTCCTAGTTTCAGCCAATACTAGGCACATGGAACTTTCCACCTTGGTTACATTCTGTGTCTGGCCTATTGTTTTTGCTCTGCTCATGCCTGTTTGACTGTCTACTCTATAGCTTCCTTTATTTTAAAACAAATGAGCACCAATGCATGCCAGAATTAGAGCACTAGCACTCCAAATTCAATAAGATAAGATTTCCACTTTCTAACACCTTATTAAAAAAATAGGGATAATCCTAGCTATCTTGCAGAATATGTTGACAACTTGTTCAAACACCCGGTCCATAGGAGGGGATCAGAAATGGGTAGCTGTTTCTTTATCTCTTGATCTCTCTCTTTTCAAACTGGCTATTTGGTATCCTTGTGGTTTTCAGAATCTTTAGACCAGGGAAAGTAAAAAATATTTCAGATATTATTCAGACTTGTCAAATGTTTCTGCTATTTGATATTTTAATAGAGAAGATGATTAGTTGGGAATCAAGAAATATCTGAGCTTAATATAATAATTTAATATCAAAATACTAAATGAATAAATATTTTATCTCTAGACATTTAGATTCCATTCAGTTGATCAAGACCTAAAGCTTTATTTCATAAGATCACACAACTGAATGGATCTTAAAACAATTTGCAAGGGAGGAACATGAGGGCCACAGATGAATTGTGAGTAAAAGAAAATAAAAGTAATATATAGTTGGTCTGGGGCAGACTGTGGAGTGCACACTGCTTATCCAGAAATCCTAAATTACATTTTGCTACCTGGAAATCAGTCAAGTAAAGAAGACAGAAAGGAGCAGATGAGTAAGAAGGACTGGTAGACTGGCAACCCATAGATTCAAGTCTCCATGTTATGAGAAGTCAGTGAGTAGCACTGTATTGAGCACTGACTTCAGAGGACGGAACCTATTTCTGCTGTTATCATGCTACCATGAGCCACCAGTCTTTGGGACTACTGGTAATTTACTAGCTAAAGAGAGGCAGAGGTTGTCAGGAGCCGACCAACAGCCATCCCTTGACACAGTTGGGACAGGTGAGCTGCATCTTCAAAGCAGAGGCAACTGTGGGTGGATTTCCTGTCTATCCCTCCCTTGCATGTTTGTCTTTGTGATTAATAGGTGGTGGGATTTTTAGACACCTGCATTTCAGGTCCAATGATCTGCATAATTCCAATGAAGTTATACAAAATAATTTCTTGGCCAGAGAATAAAGTCCCGCCTAAAGAAGTAGCCCCTGAATATCTAAAAGTTGATTCAGTAACAGCCCCTCCTCTACGTTGGACAGGAATATATATTAATTAGAATTGGGCTAATAAATCAAAGAAGCTGGTTAGCTATTACAAACTAAGCACATAGAAACAATTACCAAGGAGTCAGAGTCCATATTACATAAAGAAACATTTTAGATAGAAAGATAGATAGCTAAGTTAGACATCACAAAGGCCTTATAGTAAATTTCCTATAACCTCTGCTCAGTCTAGCATACCCTTTTGCCCCATGACAAATTCTAAGGACCTTAATAAACTAAGACATCTAAACTCTGTACATGCATCTATTTCTAATTGTCTGATAAATGGCTCACCTAGTCAGAACAACTTTTGTTTAACATAACTGAAACTATGGAAATTCTTGTACTTTTCCTGGTTACCTCTGTATTGTTTTTTTTTTTTTTCTGTTTAACTGATTATGCCATGCACCTGTTCCTTTAATGTTATATAATAATCTCTATAAAAATGAAGCCTAAATCAAACTCTGAGAGTTCAGTCAGACCCACAGAGACTTGCTGTTCTCCAGCACCCAGTCAGGTGTCTGATTCTTCATTTGTCACCTGTGCCATCCATCATCCAGGGACCCTGAGATCTGCTGAGGCTGGGCCCTGGCAAGAGGTTAGTTAAATGATATTGTAACAGTGAATAAAAACCTTATACCACTCTGACTTACCTTGAAATAGAATTAGAATAAGATGTACTAACAAACTGTTAAAAAGAACTCACATACTGACAGTTTCTTGTCATGAAAGGCAGAAACTGAGCAGCCTGATGTTGTAGGACAGGATTTAGCCTTTCAAGGCTGAAATGAGGACATTTTTATTGTCTTTTTCATTGTCTGAAATCTGCTCAGAGCATTGCTCTTATTTTCTTCACCTGATCTTTAAAGTAACATTTAGGCTTCCAACTTTATTTATGCTCACACTCAAAATCACACATAAAATGCGTGAAACCATTAGGTAAAATGGGAGATACTGCAGTTCCACACAAAGTGACATTACATCTGTGGATGTAAGGAGAATGGATGTGAATTAAACATATCCATTTTGAAGATGTTTCGAAGAAGAGCAGAAGTTTCTAAGGTCCATTCTAAACCGATTTAAGAGTTCTGGCCAAGATGGAGGTGTAGGTAGAAATCCTTCACTTCCTCAAACAACCAAAGGAGGATAACAAATAATCTAAAATTAGTAACTAACTAGAAGCACCATAAAATCAAACTTCATGGAACTCCAATAACCAAGGAATTAAAGAAAAAGTCAACCAGAACAACAAAGATGGGTAAGAACCTGCCACGAGGAGGCAGGCCACATAGGTGGGACTGGCTGAAGGAATAACTGATGCTCAGAGTTGACTGTGGACTATCAAGGTTGCCACCATGGAAGAAATTTCCAGTCTCACATGAGAGTTTGTTGGAAAGTGTGTTAGAAACGAAAAGACAAGCTGCATTGTTCCCTCTCTGGCACCTCTCCCACAGTTAGGTTTAGAGTTGCAGCACTACAACACAACAAAGAGGGTTGCTCTGCCCTGGTGAGTAGCTAAAGCCTCACCCAGACACTTACAACTTCTCGGGCATGCCAAAACAAATAAATATAGCCCAAATGAAACAACAGAGTGAAACTTCAGAAAGAGAGTTAAGTGATGAGGAGATAGCCAACCTACCTGATGAAGAATTTAAAGCTCTGGTAATCAAATGCTCATTGAACTGATTGAGCTTGATCAAAAAATGAAAAAAACAAGAAATGAAAGATACAACAAATGAAATGAGCAAAGAACACACAAAATGAAATAAAGTAAAATACTCAGGGAACCAACAGTGACAGGAAGGAAACCAGGACTCAAAGCAATAATTTGGAACAAAAGGGGAAAATAAACATCCAACTGGAATAGAATTAAGAAACAAGAATTCAAAAAAGTGAAGAGATACTTATGAACCTCTGGGACAAACTGAAACATTACAACCTCCAACTTATAGGGGTACCA
Organism: Sturnira hondurensis; assembly: GCF_014824575.4. Taxonomy (NCBI): domain Eukaryota; kingdom Metazoa; phylum Chordata; class Mammalia; order Chiroptera; family Phyllostomidae; genus Sturnira; species Sturnira hondurensis. The sequence goes on along the minus strand of NW_028085172.1, from coordinate 856,766 downwards.
TACGGAGAACAACAGCAAGAAAATGAAAACCAATTTGAACAATAACGAAGGAAAACTTCCCCAATCTGGCAAAGAAATAGACTTCCAGGACGTCCAGGAAGCTCAGAGAGTCCCAAAGAAGTTGGACCCAAAGAGGAACACACCAAGACACATCATCAGTAGGTTACCCAAGATCAAAGATAAGGAGAGAATCTTAAAAACAGCAAGAAAAAAAAGAAGAGTTACCTACAAAGAAGTTCCCATAAGGCTATCAGCTGATTCCTCAAAAGAAACCTTGCAGGCAAGAAGGGGCTGGAAAGAAGTATTTGAAGTCATGAAAGGCAATGACCTACATCAAAGATTACTCTATCCAGCAAAGCTATCACTTAGAATAGAAGGGCAGATAAAGTGTTTCCTAGGTAAGGTCAAGTTGAAGAAGTTCATCATCACCAAGCCATTATTATATAAAATGTTAAAGGGAGTTATTAAAGAAAAATAAGATAAAACATATGAAGAATGAAATGGCAACAAACTCACAACTATGAACAAATAAATCTAAAAGAAAAGAGAAACAACAAAAACAAAAACTAAGCAAACAGCTAGAACAGAAATAGAATAAGAGCAATGGACATCATGTGGAGGAATTTCAGTGGGAAGGGTGGAGGGGAGGAATAGGCAGAAAAAGGTACAGGGAAGAAGAAGCATAATTAGTAGGCATAAAATAGACAGGGAGAGATAAAAATGGTATAGAAAACAGAGAACTCAAAGAACTTATATTTACAACCCATGGACCTGAACTAAGGGGTGGGGAGGATGCTGGAGGGTTGGGGGTGCAGGGTGGAGGGGGGATAAAGTAGGAAAACCATAATAGCATAATCAATAAAAATACTTTAAAAATAAATAAATAAACTGATTTAAGAGACATGAAATTCCAGCACATTTTTTCTGCTCAGCAAACTGTCCAGAAAGAACAGCACACAGTCCCAAGTTGTAAAATGAATAAATATTCAAGGATTTATCTTTACTTGGCAAAAAATTGTATTTCTTCATCACTATCATTTTTCTTAAAACAGAATAGATTAAGAATACACACACACACCCTTTTTCATAAGGGCTTCCTCCTTCCTATTAAGTGTACTTGTGTGGGCTCTGTGCTTTACCTAGAATCCTCTCTCCAAATGGATTGTTCCAAGCCCTGTGTTTTCAGTACTTCTTCAGTTCTGTCTCTTCTGCTTATCTCTCCCACCTTTTGGTGATTTCTGCCTCTTTGACTTTCAACATAATTTGTGTATTCTATTCTACTCCTTTAAGGACTTTTTCATTTACCATCTAGAATTATCATCAACATAGAGACAACAAAGAGGAAACATAATTTAAAAGCATGGATGTTTCTTTTGGCGATTTGCAATGGAACTGCAGTTCTAAGTTATAAACTAAATAAATAAATATCTCAATAATTTCATTAACTATTTTAGCCCCTGTGTAAATTAAAAAAAAAAAAACTGCTTGTACAACTTTGTATTCCCTCAACTACAAATCTGAAGGCCAGAAAATGAGACACACATCCACCATCTTAATTTGTAGCACCACTTCACAGCTCTTCTTCCTTTCACAGGTAAGTGCGGTTGGAAGATGCACTTTCCTGCACTTAGCCTCTCCTAACTTTAGAATTCAAAGTAGATGGCTCTAGGTTGGATAATTTGTTCTGAATAACAAATTCCTTTCACGTGCATACATCTAGTAAGTACCTTTGGATTTAATGGCTATGATGATCAATCATATAAAGAAAGATTGAGTGGAAGTTAGGAGGATGGAATTTATGAAGTAAAATTGAAAGAATTAACATGTTTATTATGACCTAGCAATTGCTACAGGGGAACTGCACATTAACATTCATATTCCATTCAATTTCTGCATGTATCTGGTTCCTACTATAACAGCTTGAGGCAAGTTACAATAATGAGAACACCATATGACAGCTGAAGAGTTCAAGTGCCAAAGAGCAAGCATGATTTACAAGGCAATATCCTGGAAGTAATGGAGAAAATACTCATGTTAAGACTAGGAAATTGGTTCCAGAAGATAGTTAGATCTTATATTCGTGTTCTTTCAAGTCTATCCTCAGATTATTTGGGTCATCATCTTTTTCTACATTTTTTCTTTATTTTTAAATAAACTGACCATTGAAACAGGCTTTGAGTATTTCCTAAAAATAATAGCTGAAGTTTTGTTTCCTTCCGCAAGACAGATTTTGTGAAATATAAAAAAGCAAAGGCTTAATTTAAGGTTGGTTGAGTTATTAGATATAATGACCAAAAAGGAGACAAATAAGTTGTAAATAATCTATTTTAATTAAATAAATTATTTGTTATTATATGGAAAAACAATATATAAATGTTTAGCCCTGGCTGGTATAGTTCAGTAGACTGAGCACAAGCCTGCAAATCAAAGGGTTGCTGGTTCAATTCCCAAGTCAGGGAAAATGCCTGGGTTGTGGGCCAGGTCCCCAGTAGGGAGTTCGGGAAAAGCAACCACACATAGATGTTTCTCTTCTTTTCTTTCTCCTTCCCTTCCGCTCCCTCTAAAAATAAATAAACAAAAAAATCTTTAAAAAATTAAAAAATATTAAAACTGTTTAGATCAACTAATTTTGATATTTCATCACGATATTGGGGGAATGTTGACAGTGGTTGTGTAATACAGAATCTTAAAACTAATTTGGGCAATTATTTTCTTTCTAAATATTGAGACAATGTCTTCACTCAAAATTTCCCAAAAGCATGCTTTTTAAAAATAAAATTAAAATCTTGAAAAACAGCCAGAATTCTAAAAAATCATGTTTTCTTCTTTTTAGTCTCATTAGAAGTCTTTCACAGCTCCATGGAGCATAAGGCTGTGTCCCAAAGAGTTGTGCTGTAGACAGGAGTATGCAGTAAAAACAAACAAACATAAACAAAACAAAACAAAAAAATGTTTGCTCCAAGTGTCTCTTGGAGATGCCTGCTTAAGAATGACATGCCTTTAGCAACTGAAGAGTTTTATATAGGAGAGAAGAATAAGTGAATTCACCACACTTGGTTTATGAGTTGTGTTACTGGCACATACACACCTGAAAGGCAGGTTATTTTTATGAAATGTAGTGGAAAAAGATCAGTTTGAGGAGATGAGATATTTAATGAAGCTATAGCTGTGTGTTTCTACACTAAGCACATAAGAGTTAGAGCATTACATTCATCTTTGTAAAATAATCACAGAGATAATACATAGAGGCATTTAGGGATAATTATGATAATATATGAAAAATAACACTTTAAGTGAAGTAAGATGATTCAAGGATTTCACTACTTCAGAGATTTCTTGCCCTAAATAAGGTAAATTGCATATCTAAATAATTATATACATATATTATATTTTTTATACTGAAAAGAATGTTATTCCTGGTCCATGTCCTGACCAAAAAAAAAAAAAAAAAAAAGAAGAAGAAGAAGAAGAAATGAAAAAGCAGTGACTGAGTGAATTTGATTCAATTCAAATAAAGGGCTTTTAATGTAAAACCTCTTGCAAACTGAAAGACTTTATCCAGATTAACATTTTAACTGATTCAAAGACTGTAGTAAAGCACAATTCAGGGCTGGTTTGTTAACTGCAAACTATTGTAACCAATAATAAATGTTCCCACAGAAACAGGCATGAAAATACAACTTCTAAAAATGCATGATACAAATTTAAGCCATTCACGCAGATTGGTATTTAAACTACCCTCCCTTTGCAAAAACTTGTAGGACAGAGCTGCAATTGTCCAGTTCTATTCAGAACTAATGCATAATTTAAATCAGCTAATTTCTAAAAGTAATCTCTTGTCAGTTTTAATGGTGAGGACATTAAAACTAACAAGAGATTAATTAATAAGAACAAAAAGTTGCTTCACTTTGAGTTTAAAATGATGGAGAAGCCCTGTTATAAAATTGGTTCTAAAATTGTTTGATTCACAGGCCTACACTCAATCCATCGAGCTACACCAGCCAGGGCCAAATAACACCCCTTTTTATTATAAAATCTTTTATTACAAAATCATAAGCATGTAATTCTGTAACATAATTTTATCACACTCAGGAACACTATATGACGTTTTTGGTGAAATGTTCAAATTAAAACTATAAATTATTACGCCCATAATATTACCTTACTGACCACACTCAAGCAGACATTACTTCTGCCAGACCTAGTATTTCCTTCACTTTAAACATTACTTTAAACTGCCTGATGCTTTCAGGAAGAGCAGTCATTTGAGACAAGTAGCTCTTAAAATGACCAATACTAGCTTCACTGACATCTTCATTTTTTTTTTATTTTTACTTTTTGACATCTTCATTTTTTAACTAAGAATTTTTGTTTTATATTTTACTTTAAAAATATTTTGTTTATTTATTTTCATAGAGAGGAGAAGAGAGAGAGAAAAAAGGGACTTGGACCACAACCCAGACATGTGCTCCAGCATGGAATCTAGTTGAGAAACTTACAGTTCACAAAATCCACTGAGCCACCAGCCAAAGATGGATTTTTATTTATTTATTTAAATATTGTATTTATTTATTTTTAAAGAGAGGGAGAAGGAGGGAGAAAGAGGGGGAGAGAAACTTCAATTTGTCATTGCCTCTCATACATTCCTCTACTGGGGACATGGCTCACAATCCAGGTATGTACCTTGAGTGGGAATCCAACTAGTGACCCTTTGGTTCATGGGTGAGTACTCGATGAACTGAGACACACCAGCCAGGGCTATTTTTATATTAAATTTATTAGGGTGACATAGGTTAATAAGATTATATAGGTTTCAAGTATAGGTTATTACCTTTTATTTAATATATTGAGGTGACACTGGTTAACAACATTATATGGGTTTTAAACGCACAATTCTGTAATGTATCAGCTATACATGGTAACTGTACATGACAGCTGTGTATTCATCACTCCAAGCTGAGTCTCCATACATCACCATTTATTACCCCACACTCTCCCCAATCTTCCCAGATATCCTCCTCCTCACAGGATTAACCACACTGTCCATGAGTCGTTAATTTCTCCACCCCATGGCCCAGTCAACAAACTCTCCACCCTTGACAGTTGTCAGCTTGCTCTCTATCTCTGGGTGTGTCTGTATTTTACTTGTTAGTTCCATTTACTCATTAGATTTCACATATTAGTGAAATCAAATGGTAGTTTATAGTCTCTGACTGGCTTATTTCACTTAGCATGATGCTCTTTAGGTCCACACACTAGTTTGAAATAATATACATACCCCTTTATTCATTGTAGCATTATTTGTAACAGCCAAGTTTTGGAAGCAGCCCAAGTGTTCATCAGTACATGAGTGAATTAAAAAAGCTATGGTACATTTATACAGTGGAATACTTCTTAGCTATAAAAATAGAGGAAACCGCCCTTTGTGATAGCATTAACAATCCTAGAAGACATCATAGGCAGTAAAACCTCAGACATTTCTCATAGCAATATTTTTTCTGATGCATACCCTCAGGAAAGGGAAACAAAAAAAAATAAACAAATGGGACTACATCAAACTAAAATGTTTTTACCCAGCAAAGGAAGTCATCAACAAAATGAAAAGACAACTCATAGAAAGGGAAAACATCCCAGCCAATGATACATCAGATAAGGGGTTAATATTATCTGAAAGTGCTGGTGAGGATGTGGAGAAAGGGAAACCCTCTGTACTGCTCTTAGGAATGCAGATTGTTATATTCCAATCTTTCCCACTGTGGAAAGCAGTATGGAGTTACCTCAAAAAATGATAAATAAAACTCCCTTAATAACCCAGAAATTCCAATTATAGGAATTTATCTGAATAAACCTGAAATACTAATTCAAAAATACAGATACAATACATGATCTGTATATTACATTGTATGCCCACTAACCAAAGATATACTGTGATAGGAAAGTTTCTCTATGTATTTGGAATTCAGGTACCCAATATCTCTGAAAGGAAACAATTTAACTTCATAATTTCTCAAGTTCAATTTCCAAAAAAAAGTCTGATATCCCAGTATTGCAGAGAAAATAATGTAGGACAATCTAAATGTAAGTAAGTAGTGGTTCCAATATTTTCAAGTTTTTTTAAAAGATATTATTTATTTATCTTTAGAGAGGAAGGGAAGGAGAGAAGGAGAGAAACATCAATGTATGGTTGCCTCTCGTGAGTCCCCTGCTGGGAACTGGCCTGCAACCCAGGCATGTGCCCTGACTGGGAATCAAACCACAATCATGTAGTTCACAGGCCCGCGCTCAATCCACTGAGCCACACCAGCCGGGGCATAGTAGTTTTAACTCAAGAAGTTTCCAGAATGTAAATACTATTGCAATGAGCTTCAAGTGTAAATGATAACTAGTTTTCATTGCAGATATTCTGATATGTTTTTGTATCACACCAATTGAAGGGTTGAACACATCTTAAACCATACTTTCTTCTATTTTTATACTCAGCAAATATTAAGGATAATTTTTTATCCACTGGCGAAGCAAAAATATCAGTATGTGGCTACTAATTAAAACTGTAATTTTCTCTTAACTATCCAACAAACACACATTTGCTGAACTACCATCATATAACAGGCATTCTGCAGTGTGGTGAAGCTATAGCATAAAAAAGATGTATGTGTACTGTCATAGAATTTGGAGCCAAAAAGTGGAACCAATTTACATCAAATAATCACAAAATAAATATAAAAACTGAAACTGTTGCAAAGAAAAAAATAAAATACTTCATGTAATATCTTATATTTCCAAAGTTTATAATTTGACATGGAAAGCAGTGGAAGATATTTTTATGTTTTTTGTTTTTGTTTTTTTTTTGGCTAATGAGGAAGCTTAACTACTAGGAAATTTGGGTGTTTACCAATGGCATCACAAATGCAAAGCAAGCCTTTCTCTTTATTAATTCAGTTCCTTTCTACTCTGCCACATCAGCATTAACAGTTTCAGAGAGAGAGGTTGAACTTTTACCCACATAATTATTTAATTTTAGAATGATTAAGGTATAGCAACAAGTCAATATCAAATGTGACAAATGTCAGAGACATTAAACAAAAATTGACAGGCAAAAAACAATTCAGACAGTCAACACCAGGTGTCTACTTTGCTTGAAATATGTATTCTCAGAAAAGAGAGAAAAAGAGCATTGAAAGAAAACTATCCCTCTGGGAAAATGTGAGATAATGGAATTACAGAGATTACTTTACTCACTTATGCTCTTAGAAGAGAAAAAAATAATAAATTTGATGAACTCTTTTTATTAGAAGTGAATTTATCAGTCTCTAATATTTCAAGCCAGAGGGTGTTCCTCAAGAATGTGAGAAAGATTTCTAAAAGCAACCTAAATGTATACTGGTTAACTTAACCATCATTACATAGTCTTTTTCTCTCTAACCAAGGAGATAAATACAATAATTACATGTATAATTATTGTCAGTCTTAATTATCTAATCTTAAGAAGATTATGTTTTGCAAAATTGCATTTTTCTACAGATGATTATCTTTCTTCCTAAAGTAACCTCAAGAATAAGCTGCTGTAATTGAACTATGTATACATAAATTCAGTTTATTATTTCACCTTTGGAAGTTATCAATTTGCACATGGTGCAGAACCTTCTACATTTTTACATAACAAGTTCTTCAGGAGAACATTTAGGTTGATTCTCTTAAAAATTTGTATCTGAACTTTATGAAGACATTTAATATTTCACATATTGTTACTTTGACATTTCTGGAAGTAAACTATAGAGAGATTAGCCAACAGGGAATGAACACCTGCATAATAGGACATGCATCCTCCTGAATGTGAGGCTGTGGGATATCAGTCAATAAGCAGCAAATCTCTCTAAGACATGCCTCTCACTCCCTATCACAGGCTTAGGACACAGGGAAGAAGCTCTTTTTACTGAGCCTCCCTCTTATTCATTTACTATACTGGATACTAAGGATTGATACAAAAAAAAAGTTAAAATACTCCCAGAAGCAGCAGCAATTAAATGATCCATGGCCTCTGGTACTGTGTAATTAGTAGGAGAGAGAAATAAGGCGAAGAGAACATCAATGCAATAAGGTGTGTAATGTCGCTCAGGTCTGCACAGATAGCAGAGGCCTAAGTTTCCAAATACAGTCTATGATTTTATGTTCCTAAATTTGTGGGGAAATACATTGAGGAAGCCTCCAGAAAAAGGTTATACTTGAAATCAATTCTGAAGAATTGGCCTGAATTGAAGGACATACTCAGTTTGGTAGAACATAGGACATAAAGTAGAAGTAGAACACAAAAGGCCATTAGAGGCTCTATAATGAAGAAATAAGGTAGCACCTTTAGGAATCTGTATTTTACCAAGTTTAGCAACAAAAAATCATAGATGAGAATTCAATAGGAAAATGACAAAAGTCAGATGTCCGATATCCTACTGTTTTTGAGAGTGGCTTCCATAGTGTTACAGCCTTACAGGTGAAATAGGTAAGTGCTTGAACTTAAAGAGTAACAGAAAAGATAAAAAATTCAGTTGAATCAAAACATATTAATGAGATAAGTTGATTTAACCTCAGACAGATCTCAAGGATGTTTTCCTGACTGCAGTTTCCAGAGATGTGTGGAGAGGATGACATAAAAGAGGAATGTATATGAATGAGAAAAGAAGGCTTTTTGAGAAATGATTATTTCAATTGTGGATATAAAATATTTGTGTTTCCCTTGGGGTATCTAAGTAGAATTATTTAGAAGTCTGATTTGCTTCTAAGAATAAGGAGATCATAGGTGAACTATATTTGAGAATCATGAGTCTTTGGTAAGTCAGAGATCATTAGAATGTATCTATTTATTCAGAGAGAGTAATTATACATACAATTATATATAAACCAATGGCTCTCATAATGTGGAGCTTGGAGCTTGGAACAGCAGCAGTAGTCCCTGAGTTACTGTCCCAAGCCTAGAACAACTGCATCAGAGATTCTGAGTGGAGCTCAGCAAACTGTGCTTTAATCAGCCTACAGGTGATTCTAATACACACTGGAATGTGAGGACTGATACAAATTTTGTTTTGGGGTCACAGATATTTTGATTCTTTTACCAATGCCACCCCCCCCTTCATTGTATACATGGTCAGATACTTTAGGAAATAAACAATTTACATATAATATTCAGGTCATGAGATGACCTGAAGAGTTCACGAAATGCTGAAACTCATCCAATGATACTTTTTAAAAAGATTTTATTTATTTATCTTTAGAGGGGAAGGGAAGGAGAGAAGGAGAGAAATATCAATGTATGGCTGCCTCTCATGAGTCCCCTGCTGGGAACTGGCCTGCAACCCAGGCATGTGCCCTGACGGGGAATCGAACCATAGTCGTGTGGTTCACAGGCCCGTACTCAATCCACTGAGCTACACCAGCCAGGGCCCAATGATACTTTTTGAAACACACAAACCAAACATAGTTTTCTCATAGTGTTATCATAGGTGGACAGTTGGTTGAAGCCTAGGGAATCCCCCCCCTTGGTAAAGATGGTAGCAGACGGAGGTTTGTGCACTAAGTACGTAAAAAAACCTCCCTCCCTTCCCCACCAGTACCAAATTGGGGTGGGACTATAGGCAGGTAGGCACCCATAGAAGTCAAAATGTCAGCAGGGAAGGTGCTAGATTAATGAGGCCTGCCAATCTAGCCCGAGGAAAGAAAGGGTTGGTTGGGAGATAGACCTACACAAAGAGTACAACATTTTGAGAAATTAATTGATCATTTTGAGAGAGTACCTGTTCCATCCCATACCTGGCTAATAAAACACAAGGAGAGAAAGAAATGCTGCCTTGATTGTGGATCACTGGGTCATAACCTACACTTATGGTAGACTTACCTGTTCTCTCTATGGGCCATGTGCCTGCTAAGTTTGAATACAACAAACGTTTGGAGAAACAAAGAAACAAGCACATGGCCCATGGCCTCCAAGAGGGAGCATCTCTTGGTCCCTCACCCACATAGTGATGCATTTGCTGGTGCATTCACACTCTTTTCTTTGAGCACATGGCTTTGTGTCTCTAGCAGCCTCATAGCCCATGGCCTCTGAGAGGGAACCTAAGACAGACAGCAGCCAGGAGCAAGCTAAACTATAGGAATGACTGCTCGATAGCCATCTGCAAGCTCAAAAGCACTGTACTTTAAAATGGAGCAGAAATTCTGGGCACTGGCTTTTGTTTTGGCTTTGCTGAGGATGGTTGGACTTTGTCTTGGTCTTGTTTAGAAGATGGGCTTTGAAACAGGGAGTTCACCATTCTTTCAGATGGTGCAGCATCTGAATAAAACCTATTTCTTCTTTGACTAGAAACTGCCTTATGAGTTTGGCTTTTGTGGAAGCAGGCAGATGAATTCCTCACTTTTTTCTTTCAATAAGAAAGAACATCATAAAACCCTTGTCTTAGTTTGCTTGGGCAGTCATTTAAAAAATCACAGACTGGTGTCTTAAACCACAAAAGTCAATTTTCTTCTCATAATTCTGGAGGCTAGAAGTACAAAATTAAAGGGCTACCAGGGCTTGTTTCATATTTCATAGCTTGTATATGTCTGCCTTCTCTCTGTGTCCTCATAGGCCCTTTCTTCTGTGTGGGAGTGGAGGGAAGGGGAAAAGAAAGAGACAGAAAAAGAGTATATTTAAACTTTAACTCCCTAAAGGCCACACATCTAAATACAGTCACATTAGGGGTTAGGGCGTCAAAATACTAATTTGGGGAAACAAAAGTCCATAACAATTTCATGCAGACTTTTTGTTCAAGGACTCAATTTGAGCTGGGAGAACATAATAATTTCAATGGTATTCTGAAAAATAATGTATTTTCTCCCTTTCTCTCTGTTTTGTAATGTGTATTTGTCAACAAGAGAAACTTGGAACCATATATGGAATAAGATTGTCTCAGGAGAGACAAAGTGTGAAGTCAAGAAATGAAAAAAAATATTAGATGTTAAAAATATTTGGGTTCTAGATCAAGCCTTAATAGAAATTATCAGTGACATTTTAATACCATAAATAAGAATTTCTGTTTTGGCCTGAAAAACTTCTAGTTATATTTTTGCACTTATAAATAATTTAGAGGCAATCAGGATTAGAATAGAAAATCATGAAGAATCCTTCTCTGCTTCTCCTAGGATACACAATCTGCCTTTCCTTTCTTTCTGTATACCCACTTCCTTTATTTCTCTCTGTGGACTAGCATGTGGGCTCTTTCATGCACAGGTTAGAAAATGGGGGCGGGGTCAAAGAGGGACTATGGTGTCTTGTCTGCCGCCTGCCGCTGCGGCCCTCACCGGTGCCGCAGTTGCTGCCATCACTGGGCCCACTCCTTTCGTCCCACTGCACACGAGTGTGCCACCACCGTCAGCCCTCACCCCCTGGGGCCTGCGTGGTCTGTCTCACTGTGCGTGAATGTGCAACCTCGGTCAGTCTGCCCCGCACCCCAACTGGTTCCCGTTTGCCTGCATGCCTGGGTCGGGGGCCCTGTCCTGCCCCACCCGGCTCGCTGCTGGCTCCGCCTCTCTTACCGTCCCGTTGAATGGTTAGATGTAGTCAGACTTCCGTATAATTCAATTTTCTGTCCTTTGGTTGTGTCTTTGTTTCTCCAAACGTTTGTTGTATTCAAACTTGGTTGTGAGAGAAGGCACAGTGTTTCCACCTATGTCTCCATCTTGGTGGAATGAGGAGAGGCTTAGGAACCTCCAGGACATCTTTAAACGTTCCAACATCCGGATTATAGGGGTACCAGAAGGGGGAAAGAAACAGCCAAAAGTGGAAAACATATTTGAACAAATAATAAAGGAGAACTTCCCCAGTCTGGCAAAGGAAATAGACTTCCAGGAAATCCAGGAAGCTCAGAGAGTCCCAAAGAAGCTGGACCCAAGAAGGAACACACCAAGGCACATCATAATTACATTAGCCAAGACCAAAATGAAGGAGAGAATCCTAGAAGCAGCAAGGGATAAGGGGACAGTCACCTACAAAGGAGTACCCATCAGACTATCAGCCGCTTTCTCAAAAGAGACCTTACAGGCAAGAAGGGGATGGAAAGAAGCATTCCAAGTCATGAAATCCAAAGACCTACAGCCAAGATTGCTTTATCCAGCAAAACTTTCATTTAGAATGGAAGGACAGATAAAGTGCTTCTCAGATAAGGTCAAGTTCAAGGAGTTCATCATTACCAAGCCCTTATTATATGAAATGCTAAAGGGACTTATATAAGAAAAAGAAGATGAAAAATATTAACAGTGAAAGGACAGCAAACTCACAGTTATTAACAACCACACCTAAAACAAAAGCAAACCAAGAGGACAGCTAGATCAGGAGTGGAACCATAGAAATGAAGAACACATGGAGGGTTAGAAACAGGGGAGTGGGAGGGGGAGAAGGGGGAAGAAGGCACAGAAATTAGCATAGATGGTAGGTAGAAAATAGATAGGGGGAGGGCAAGAATAGTGGGGAAAATATAGAATCCAAAGAACTTGAGACACGTGGTTATAAACTAAGGGGGGCGAGAATGGTGGGGGAGGGAGGGTGCGGGTGGAGGGGATTGAAGGAGGGGAATAGAACAACTGTAATGGTATAATCAATAAAATATATTTGAAAAAAAAGAAGAAAATGGGCTTCACAGTTTCAGAGATATAGTATCTTACTGATTCAAACCAACAACTTACTGACCCAAACTTTAGTACACCAATTTCAAGGGTTCTAAATATAAAATACCATCAGAAACCCATCCTGATTTGGGGGGTTGGGGAGTCATGAAATGTCATTCTTCTGGAAGCTCAGTACTTTACTAGAGAAACTGAAGTCTAGGTAGAAAATAAAACCCAAAATATGTGAAAGAAAATTGGACAATACCAGTTCACCTTCTGCCAAATGGGGTGGGAAGTTGTACACCAAGGACCATTCAACAAGGACTAACCTCCCATTGAAGGTCTGTCCAAAAACTATTCAGCCAGTGGTATGAAAAATAGAGATGTTTATTGAAGAAAATACAAGATACAAGAAACATTGTATATAAGAAAATGATGCCTCAGTCCTTTTCAGAGTAGGCACCTTAGAACCTCACACAATTCTAAATTGTTTCTTCCACTGTTGAAAACACTCTGCAAAATCCTTTTTATGAAATCTATACCACCTGCCCCTTTTATCTTCCTGAATATCATCAATGATCTGAAATCCTTTTCCTTGCAAAGAAAATTTTAGCTTAAAAAAAAAACAGCAGTCACTGGACACCAAATATGGGTTGTAAGGGGGCTGAGTTACCTTGGTGTTTTGATGTTTCAAAAAAACTTTGCGTGATATATGGTACACAAACAGGCACATTGTTGTGATGAAGCCACCAATCACCAGCTGCCTACAACTGTGTCCATTTTCATCCTATTGCATATCTCAACTGATGAAGAACATTGAGATAGTACTCCTTATTAATTTTTGGCCCGGAGGCAAATACTCATGTTGGACAACACCTTCCTAATCAAAAAACACAGCTAACATGGTCTTGATCTCATGGGAACTTTGCGATGCCTTCTTTGCACATGGAGAACCAGGCAACTTCTATTGGGATGACTGGGCTCTTCTTTCTGGATCATAGCCATAGACCCATGATTCATCTCTGGTTATTACGTTCTTGAGGAATTCTGGCTCACTGATAGCAGTTCGAATCAAGTCATTAGCAACTGCAGCACGATGTTCCTTCTGCTCTGGTAACAGAAACTATGGAATGAATTTTGCCATAACACATTTTATGCAAAGATCCTCCATCAAACTCTTAAACACAAAAGTTTTAGGAATCTCCAGATCAGTTTCTATGAAGTTCATGCTTTGTCAGTTGCAGATCTTTGTTGATTTCAGCCCATACACTTCTGGCATCCTCGGTGTTCTGTTTGTTTTAGGCCTTCCAGAATATGAATCACTTTCAACAGATTCTCGACCATCTTTGAAGCATTTTTGACACATCTGTGCTGCTCTCATTGCATTGTCCTGGAAAGCCTTCTGAATCATCCAAATAGTTCCTGCAGAGGAAGGTTCAAGCTTAGCACAAAATTTGATGCAGAATTGTTGCTCCACTCAGTCATTTTGAATGCAATGGCCGCACAGTACACATACTCACTAAATGACATCTACTGCTCCCACTGACTAGTGCAGTGAAGTCATCATTGTTCACATGTGCACATTCCAGTCTACTCTACTTGGCTACCAGGATACACTGGTATCACACAAATAATTATTATATTAACAATGGCTGGACTTTTTCCAGACAGACCTCGTAAATGACAGAAGACATCTTACCTGTCAAATACTGGAATTTTAGTACTGGAAGTCTGATGCACAGAGATACAAGAAACATACCAAAATTATAATTTCTAAGTATTGACTTTCAATATATGTCAAACATGTAACATTCAAATGGCATTTTGCTTTTTAATATGAACTAAAATCTTTCTTTTTTAAGTTTCAAAGTATAAGTCTCATTCTTCTAAGGATAGGTTTTCTTAAGATAAAAAACAAACAAAAAGTAGAAAACTAAATCACAGAGTTTGGAATAACCCAAGGAAAAAAAGAAAAATTATAGAAGATATTTAAAAAACTTTTATTAAAACAGTACTCAGATAATATTTTATAAGAATAACCAGTAGGTGTCAGTGTATTTACATTTAGGGAAAGAAGCATGTGAGAATAGTCAACCACATCACCTGCAGTGAGGTAAAATAAGTGTGACATGAAACATCCAAGTTGGATATCTCACTAAAGAGAAATGAAGGAAAGTGAAGGCCTGCAGCTTACTTTCCCTGGATGTGAATTGCTTGGTTGTTACAAAATTATACAAGCAGTTCATTCTGCTTCTTTGTCATTATATTCCAGGAGCAAAGCAAGAAATGGAAGCATTGTAGTAATTCAAATAACTTTTCTAAGAGAAGTAGATGATTAATTTCCTTTACAATAATGTTCATAATAACAGTCTTTCCAATACCCAGAAAAACTGAGGACAGAAGATGATATCCAAGTTTAAGTGTGTGAAAGCCTAGAAAAAGCCTCAGCTATTTTCTTGGTTGTAATAAATTCTATGTTTACCTTAAAATGATAACCCATTGCAATTTTGTAATCACTTAACTGAGTCACATGCTGTTGAAAATATGAAATACATATTTAATTATTATAAAACAATTGCCGATGTATAATAAAAAATCTCCCTCTCAGCCCTCATCCATAAATTTAATCCTGAAAGAAAAACTCATTCAATATTTTAATTTAATCTCTTAAATTTTCCACAAAACTATGTGTGTGTGTGTGTGTGTGTGTGTGTGTGTGTGTATGTTTGCTGATAATTTTATTTTTATACATGCTCATAATTTCACTTAGTATTTCTTGGAAGAAAATAAATCGTCACTGTTTTGATGGCGGCATGTTATCTGTCATCAAGTTTATGTATTAGCTACCCTTTTCTGGGTTAATAATTTACTTCTAGTCTTTTAAATTAAAATATCTTTATTTTAGAGAGAGAAGGAAGGGGGTGGGAAGAGAGTGAAAGAGAGAGAGATTCATTGTTCTAATTATTGTGGCATTCATTGGTTGATTCTTTTTTAAATTTATTTATTTTAATTGTTGTTCAAGTACAGTTTTCTGTCTTTTACTCTCAGCCAAGTCAGCCCCCAGTGCTCCCCACCTCCCTCCCATTTCCAGCCCCCTTAGTTTTTGTCCATGTGTCATTTATGCTTGTTCCTGTAAGCCCATCTTCCCCTTTTCCCTTGAAATTACCTCCCCTCTCCCCTCTAGTCCCTGTCAGCCTATTCTCTATTTCAGTGTCTTTGTTTATATTTTGCTTGCTTGTTTGATTTGTTGTTTAGGTTCCTGTTAAAGGTGAGATCATATAGTATTTGTCTTTCAACACCTGGCTTATTTCACTCAGCATAATGCTTTCCAGTTCCATCCATGCTGTTGGAAAGGGTAGGAGCTCCTTCTTTCTTTCTGCTGCATAGAATTCCATTGTGTATATGTACCATAGTTTTTTGATCCATTCATTTACTGACGGGCACCTAGGTTGCTTCCAACTCTTGGCTATTGTGAATCGTGCTGCTATAAACATTGGGGTGGATATGTTGTTTGGGATTGGTGTTTTAGGGTTCTTAGGTTACAATCCTAGCAGTGGAATTGCTGGGTCAAAAGGCAAGTCCAATTTTAGTTTTCTGAGAAAATTCCATACTGCTTTCCATAATGGTTGTACCAGCCTGCAATCCCATCAACAGTGGACCAGAGTCCCCTTTTCCCCACACCCTCTCCAACATTTGTTGTTTATTGCTTTGTTTATGATAGCCATTCTCACCAGTGTAAAGTGGGATCTCATTGTAGTTTTAATTTGCATCTCTCTGATACCAAGCGATATTGAGCATCTCTTCATATGTCTCTGCATCCTCTGTATGTCCTCCTTGGAGAAGTGTCTGTTAAAGTCCTTTGCCCGTTTTTTAATTGGGTTAGTTGTCTTCTTAGAGTGAAGTCGTGTGAGTTCTTTGTATATTTTGGAGATTAAACCTTTGTCTGAGGTATCACTGGCAACTATGTTTCCCCATCCAGTTGGTTGTCTTTTTATTTTAATGCTGTTTTCTTTAGCCTCACAGAAGCTTTTTATTTTGATGAGATCCCATTTGTTTGCTCTTTCTTTTATATTCCTTGCTCTAGGGGACATATCAGTAAAAATGTTGCTGTGTGAAATATCTGATATTTTCCTGCCAATGTTCTCCTCTAAGGCTTTAATGGCGTCACAGCTTATATTTAAGTCTTTTATCCACCTTGAATTTATTTTGGTGTATGATGTAAGTTGGTGCTTGAGTTTCATTTTTATGCAATGATATATGGATAATAAAATGCCTGACATTTATATATTTAATAGATATAGTTTCCTGGATTAAATCATTGGCTAACATGTTCTGTAAACATCCAGACAGTAAATACTTTAGGTTTTTTGGGACATATGGCATCTATAACAATTGCCTAACACTGCACTTGGATCGAAAGAGATATCTGTATGTAATTTTCATAATTATCTTATTTTCTCTTATATTTTAATTATTTTTGTTTACAGTTTATCTAATTTTTCAATTTAGCACTTTGCTATGTTTTTATACTTGGGATATTTATAATTCATTTATTTTATTGTTAGTTGATTATTTTATAACTTTAAAGTATTAGACACTTAAGCATATCTTTCTTGACTTATTTTTTAGTAAAATTCACTGACATTGGGATAAACATGAGGAAATACACATACTTATATAAAGCTTATCTCCTGTCTTTTTTTCTACTTTTTGGTTTGACTAGTATTTACCAAAAAACATTTTCTCCCAACATATTCCCCAGAGCTTTTTATTGCACTTTAATTATATATGTAAATTTATAAAAGTTTGAATGCACTGTTTTAGATAAAACATAATGATCTAGATTTCACAAAAAGGCATTTTAAAAAAGAATCATGCATGCTGTGTATATTCAATTTTTTAATTTTAAACAACTCGAATATATAGACAATGTTCTTTTTGACTTTACATTTAAACAACAAAAGTTGAAAGTATCAAATTCTTGGCCCACACTTGCATTCCATGAATATTTTATGAACTTTATTTTACTATTTTTTACCATGTTTTCTATCGTTGCTGAGAGTCTTTGGCTAACCTGTGTTGTTTCCTCTTTTAAGTTATTTGACGTATGTATTTTTAGCATGGAAGGAGAAACAATGTTTTTTTTTATCATAATTTTAACTTCAAAGGGCTATATCTGAAGGAACTCAAAACACTAATTTGAAAGAACATAAGCACTCCTATGTCCATTGCAATTTTACTTGCAGTCTCCAGTATATGGAAGTAGCCCAGAGGTCCATCAATAAATGTGTGGATAAAACAACTTTGGGATATTTACACAATGGAACCCTACTCATCAGTAAAAAAAAAAAAAAAGAAGAAGAAGAAAATATGACCTGGAGAATATTATGCTAAGTGAAATAAGCCAGTCAGAAGAAAGAAAAATACCATATGGTTTCACTCATACTTGGAATCTAATGAACTAATTGAAACAATAAGCAAACAGAGAGAGACTCATAGAGAGCAGATGATAGTAGTTGGGGGGAGTTATGTGGTGGAGGGATCAAGCAAAAAGGTAAAAGGACTCATGGACATGGACAACAATGTGGTGATTGCTGGGTGAAGGGAGTATAGAGACTAACTGGAAAAAGAAAGAGCTATATATCTAATTGTTTTTTATATATTTTTTTAGATGTGATGCATACTTTTATCTATAGATCCATATATTTTTTTAAGTTTTATTTACCATAAGTAAAATAGTTCTATTTTTTCATTCTTCCATTTTAGGGAAAACATATTAAATTAATATCTTTGGTTTTTCATATCAATTATTTTTTATTGTTTTAACATTTATTTTTTTATATTTTATTCTTCTAGCTATTAGCAAGAATTTTCTTTTTTCCTCTCATAGTCCTAATGCTATTTTAGCAGTAGCTTCTTGCATTTTTGTTTGAACAATGATGACTTCACTGTACTTGTCATTTTTCATTTTCTCCTATTATTATTCATTACTTTAAGCTCTCCTATTTTTGAATACAATTAATCATCCCTGAGAAAACATGCTTTTAGTTTATACAATGAGTTTGCTGAAACTATCTGAAATTCTGAATCATTCTCAAATGTGGAGCACATAACTCATATTTCCATTATTTTTTATTTTGTTTTTTGTTCTTGGGGTGTGTTTTTTTTTTGTTTGGATTCACATAACAGTGTCTCTCTTAGAAGCTTAAAAGAACTGAACAGCTATACTCTATAAATGTGTCACTGTCCCTTGTGATTCTGGATTCTCTCTCTGGGCCTATTTCTTAGAAATACCAAAATAGTTAAAATGAACAGCAAAGAGGTAAAATATGTCATAAGAATATGGAGAATATGTAATAGATTTCTCAATTTCTTTATTGTGTATTCTCCCTGGAAATGTCTCACAATTATAAAAACATAGAGAAAAAAATACTTAAGTTAATCAAGCCATCTATGCAATAATTAGTGTTTCTCCCTCGTTTATTTGACTTATTTTCAACATTAACCTTATTATTTCAGATACAATAAGCTTCACTCTGCTCTTTCTATATGTCACACTCATTTCTTCTTTGGCCTCTGCTCAGCATGACGTTATTTTGCCAAATCCTGATATGTACAGCCCTCTGATACTTCCAAAACTCATTGGCTGCAAACTTATTCTGACTTCCATTGCACTTAAATTAGTTTAGATACTACATGGGTTTGACAAGAGATTATGACCTCAACAACATGGAGTTGTACCATTGTGGTTATTAATTAGAGAACTTACATGGTTATTTGCCACAAAGGATAAAATATCAAGAACTTAAAGGCTAAGTGTATTTCTTCATCAAAATAGTCCAAACATAAAGAGTGTATGGTTAACATGGAGACCACATGTGTTAGAATTTCAGAATTCTCGAAATGTGTTGCTCTGCCAACCTAGATATATATGACATCTTCCGAAGTAAAGAGGGCTTTCTGGATCTTTCCATAACATGTACAGGCCAATTAACTGTGGGTGCAACTTTGCCAGCAAATTCCCCCATTTACCACAAATGAAATTAACACTACCAAGACGTGACCTGCTTAGGGAGGAGAGATGGCCAATTTCTCAGAAAAAAAAAAAATGGCCAGGAGCCCTCTTTTCAATGGCTTTTATTGGGTTGTAATACACAGGAATATAGGTGGCAAGCAGCAAACAGTAGATAACATTTTAAAGAAATCTGAGGGCTTAGTATGAGTTAGTGTCTGTCAGGTAAGGGGATTGTAGAAACTTTGGAAGACATTTCCTGTTCAGACCCTTAATATATGAATGAAAACACTCTTAGCAAAGCAGGTTTCGCAGGACTTTTAGGGATTCTTTCTTATGCCTGATTACCCTGGATCCTACTCTAGCAAGGCAAGGAGCTGCACCACCTCCCCATCACAGGTTTTCAGGCTTAAGTGGATTAGAGCCAGGAAGCTCTTCTCCCAGAGGACATGGAAACTTGGGCTATGTCAGAATAGCCGGGGGGCAAGGCTATTTGTTGCAGCCCCCCTAATCCTTCCATGATAGCCTCCCAAGTGATTGTGTGGCTTACATTGCCCCTCCTCTGAGGGGTCTTACCCATCATGGACTATTGATGGGACATGGACTATTGAATTCATAGCCAACCCTAGCTGTATAATCTTTAGTTGAATGCTTATACACCCAGATGAAACTGAGTATATAAGGAAGTAGGGAGAAATTTCTATTGAAATATCCAATGTCATTAGTTTTACTATCAATATTATCTGCCACAAGGAAGAGAATGTTTTGGTCTCCCCTATGCAAGGGTCCACATAATTTGTAATTTTCCTTTACCATAAAAAATTTAGTTAGAATTTTAGGCTTTTTAAAAAAAATTATTATTCTATTATAGTTGTCCAAATTTCCCATGGTTGCTCTCCCCTGAACCATGCGCCCCAAATCCCACAGTCAATACCTGCCTTGTCAATGTCCATTGGTCATTTATACCTGTTCCTTGATTAGACCCTTCCCCTTCTGTTCCTCCTTATCCCTCTCCCCACTTCCTTCTGGTTGCTGTCAGTCTGTTCCTTGTTTTCATGCTTCTGGTTCTATTTTGCTCATTCATTTGTTTTGTTCAACAGGTTCCTCTTACAGGTGAAATCATATGGTATTTGTCTCTCACTGCCTGGCTTATTTCACTTACCATGATACTCTCCACTTCCATCCATGCTGTATCAAAAAGTAAGTGTTCCTTCTTTCTTTCTTCTGCATAGTATTCCATTGTGTAAATGTACCACATTTCTTAAGCATTTGTCATATGATGCTTTTTAGCATGAACTTGTATCTCCAAATCCTATCAAAAAGAAGTGTTGACAAATCTGAGTTCCAGAACCTGTAGGACTCTGGGCCCGAAGGTGGTAGATTTCACCATGAGACCAGGGTACCTTGGTTCTCAACCAGTCATCCTCTTCTGGCCACTGCATTTCTGTAAGACCATATGCCAAGAAAATTTATTTCAACTTGTAAATTTTCTACCTTTCAGAATCAGTTGTAGTCTAATAAAACTTAATTCAAGGTCATATTTTCTATTAGGAAACAGAATCTTGGATTCCAATTTATTCTGCACAGTTAACTCAATTTTCCATACAGAGTTCCATAAACTCCAAACACACTAGGTCATTTTAATAGCAAATTTATTAGTGATATTTAGAAACCTATCACATATTACTTCTTCCTCAAAATACTTGTGCTCTACCATAATGAGACTGATAGCCAGAAAAGTGTGATGAATTAACCTATTGCTTATGTGAATTTTAAAAGAAGAGGTGTTAATTTTAGTATGTATGTCTTCTCTGCTCAAATATATTATAAGCTTTTAAAAAGACAATATTGTACTATAAGCTTGACTGTTAATAGTTTCAATTACTGCAAAAATTTGAATATTTTACTTTATACTTCATGAATATAACTATATGGCCAGTATATAATTTGTATGCCATGTAGTAAGTATTAAAAGTAATAACTGTATTACATAATTAATTTTCAGAAAAGTTATTTTATATTTTCATCAGTCAGCATATTGAGTCTTTGTATGAAATACTGATATTATAAGTGATGTGTTATTATAAATGACTGTTCTTAATTTCAATGACTCTGGTTATATGTTGTTTGCTTTTTTCTTCTTTTGTTGGTTATGTTCTACTTAAAGGTGAAATCATATGGTATTTGCCTTTCACTGCCTGACTTATTTCACTTAGCATAATGCTCTCCAGCTCCATCCATGCTGTCACAAAGGATAGAAGCTCCTTCTTTCTTTCTGCCATGGAGTATTCCATTGGGTAAATGTATCATAGTTTTTTCATCCACTTGTTTGCTGATGGGCACTTAGGTTGCTTCTAGCACTTGGCTATTGTAAATTATGCTGCTATGAACATTGGGGCACATAGGTTCTTTTGGACTGGTGTTTCAGGGCTCTTAAGGTACAATCCCAGCAGTGAAATTGCTGGGTCAAAAAGCAGTTTCATTTTTAGTTTTCTGAGGAAATTCTATATTGTTTCCCACAGTGACTGCACCAGTCTGCATTCCCACCAACAGTGAACTAGGGTTTCCTTTTCTCCACATCCTCTCCTACACTTGTTGTTTGTTGATTTGTTTGTGATGGCCATTCTCACCCTTGTGAGATGGTATCTGATTGAGGTTTTAATTTGCATCTCTCTGATGGCTAGTGATGCTGAGCATCTTTTCATGTGTCTCTGGACCCTCTGTATGCCCTCCTTAGAGAAGTGTCCAAGTCTTTTGCTCACTTTTTAAATAGGTTTTTGTCTTCCTGGAGTGGAGTCCTGAGAGTTCTTTACATATTTTGAAAATTAAACCTTTGTTCAAGGTATCGTTGGCAAATATGTTTTCCCATATAGTTGGTTCTTTTTCATTTTAATGCTGTTTTCTTTAGCCATGCAGATGCTTTTTAATTTGATGAGGTCCCATTTGCTTATTCTTTTCTTTATGTCCCTTGCTGTAGGGTACATATCAGTGAAGATGTCGCTGTGTGGAATGTGTGAGATTTTCCTGCCAATGTTTTCTTCTAGGACTTTTATGGTGTCACGAGTTATATTTAAGTCTTTTATCCACCTTGAATTTATTTTTGTGTATGGTGTAAATTGGTGATTGAATCTCATTTTTTCACATGTAGCTGTGAAGCTCTCCCAACAACATTTCTTGAAGAGGCTATTTTTACTCCATTTTATGCTTCTTGCCCCTTTGTCAAATATTAATTGACCATAGAGATTTTGATTTATTTCTGGGCTCTCTGTTTTTTTTCATTGGTCTCTGTAATTGGTCTTTTTATGTCAGTACTAGGCTGTTTTGACTACAGTGGCCTTGTAATACAGTTTGTTATCAGGTATTGTGATTCCTCCTGCTTTGTTCTTCTTTCTCAAAATTGCTGCAGCTATTTGGGGTCATTTATTGTTCCATATAAATTTCAGAAATGTTTGTTCTATATCTTGGAAATATGTCATTGATAATTTATACTTTAATAGGAATTACACTGAATCTACAAATCACTTTAGGTCGTATGGCCATTTTGATTATGTTGATTCTTTCAATCTATGACCATGGTACATGCCTGCACTTGTTTGTGCCTTCCTTAATTGTTCTCTTCAGTGTTGCATAGTTTTCTGAGTATAGGTCTTTTACTTCCTTAGTTAGGTTTATTCCTAGGTACTTTAATTTCTAATTGCTATATACAATGGAATTTTTTTCTGATTTCTCTTTCTGATATTTAATTGTTTGTGTAGCAAAATACCATTCATTTCTGAGTATTGACTTTGTATCTTGCTGTTTTTCCAAATTAATTTATTAGGTCCAGTAGTTTTTTGCTTGTGTCTTTAAAATTTTCTATGTACACTACCAAGTCATCTGCCAATAATGAGGACAGTTTTACTTCCTCCATTACAATGTGGATGCCTTTCATTTCTTTTTATTGTTTCATTGCTGTGGCTAAGACTTCCAGTACTATATTGGATAGGAGTGGTGAAAGTGGGCATCCTTGTCTTGTTATTGATCTCCTTGGGAAAGATCTAAGTTTTTGCCCTTTGAGTATGATGTTGGCTGTAGGTCTCTCATATGGGGCCTTTATTATGTTAAGGAATGTTCCATCTATTCCCACTTTGCTGACTGTTTTTATTATAAATGGTTACTGTACCTTATGAAATGCTTTTTCCTCATCTATTTAGTTCATGTGAGTTCATTTTTTTTATTTTGATTATGTTGTGTGTATGTTTATTGATTTGTGAATATTGTACCATCTTTGCATCCCTGTAATAAATTTCACTTGATTATGGTTTATGATCTTTTTAACATATTGCTGGATATGATTTGCCAATATTTTGTTGAGGAGTTTAGCAACTGTGTTCATCAGTGATATTGTCCTGGAGATTTTTTGTTGTTGTTGTTATATCTTTATCTTGTTTTGGGATTAGGATGATGCTGGCTTCATAAAAAGAATTTGGGAGTCTTCCATCTTCTTGAATTTTTTGGAATAATATGTGGAGGATGAGGGTTAGCTCTCCTTTAAATGCTTTGTAAATTTCTACTCTGAAACCATTTCGTCCAGGGCTTTTGTGTGTTGGAAGCTTTTGACTACTGTTTCAATTTAATCAGCTGTTCTTGATCTCTTCAGGCTTTTTGCTTCTACTTGGTTGAATTTTGGAAGATTATATTTTTCTAGAAACTTATCCATTTTGCCCAGGTTTTCAAATTTCTTGGCATATAGTTCTTTATAGTGATTTCTTACAATCCTTTCTATTTCTGTGGCATCAGTTGTCATCTCTCCTCTTTCATTCTGATTCTGTTTATTTTCGTCCTGTCTTTTTTTCTTAATGAGCCCGCTTAAAAGCTTGTCCATTTTGTTTATCTTTTCAAAGAACCAGCTCCTGGATTCATTGATCCTTAGAATCTTTTTTTTTTTTTCTTAGTCTTCATGTCATTTAATTCTGCTCTGATCTTGGTAATTTCCTTCCTTCTGCTTGCTCTGGGCTGTCTTTATTGTTGTTCCTAGAGTTCTTGTAGGTGTATGGTTATGTTGTTTATTTGAAATGTTTCTATCTTTTTTTTTAGGTAGGTCTGTATTGCTATGGACTTCCCTCTAAAGACTGCCTTCACTGTGTCCCATAAGTGTTGGATAGTTGTGAGTTCATATTTGTTTGTTTCCAGAAACTTTTTGATTTCTTCTCTAATCTCATTCTTGACCCATTCATTATTAACTTACATGCTATTCAATCACCATGAGTTTGGTTGTTTCGGGATTTCCCTTGAGGTTGGTGCCTAGTGTTAGTCCATTGTGGTCAGATAAAATGCTTGATACAATTTCAATTTTCTTGAATTTTTTGAGGCTTATTTTGTATCCTTTCATGTGATGTTTCTTTGAAAATTTTCCATGTACATTTGAAAAGAATGTGGCATTTGCTTCTTTGGGATGAAAGGTTCTACATATATTTGTTTAGTCCATTTCATCTAGGGCATTGTTTAATGCCACAATATCTTTGTTGATATTTTGTTGGGATGATTTGCCCATTTATGACAGTGGGTTGTTAAAATCCCCTAGTATAATTGTGCTGCTGTCACTATCTTTCTTGAGGTCCTCCATGATTTTCTTTATGTATTTGGGTGCTCCTGTGTTGGGTGCATATATATTTACAATGTTTATGTCTTCTTGATGGATTCTTCCCTTTAGTATTATGAAGCGACCTTCTGGTTCTTTTTTCATGACTCTTTTTTTTAAGTCTATTTTGTGTGATATAAGTACTGCTATCCGGGCTTTATTTCCCTGTCCATTAGGTTGGAATATTTGTTTGAAACCTTTCACTTTCAGTCTGTGTAGGTCTCTTGTTCTGAGGTGGACCAACAAATGTAGGCAACATATGTGTGGGTCATGTTTTCTTATCCATTCCATTATTATTTGTCTTTTGATTGTGGTATTTAATCCATTTACATTTCAGGTTATTATTGATAGGTACTTAGCCATTGACATTTTTTGTACTGTGGTTCTCTCTCTTTCTCACTGTTTTTATTCCAGTTCTTACAGCAGACCCTTTAGCATCTCTTACAGAGCTGGTTTGTAGGAGGTAAAATCTTTGAAGCTTCTTTTGTCCAGGAAGCTCATTAAATGGCCTTCCATTTTAATTGAGAGCCTTGCTGGATAAAGTAGTCTTGGTTGCAGGTCTGTGGTTCTCATTACTCAGAATATTTCTTGTCATTCCCTTTTGGCTTGGGGCATTTTCATTGAGAAGTCAGCTGCTAGTCTTATCAGAGCTTTCTTGTATATTACTTCTTGTTTTTTCTTTGCTGCCTTTAATATTCTCTCTTTATATTGAAACTTTGCTATTTTAATTATGATGTGTCTTGAAGTGGACCTCTTTGGGTTCCTCTTGTTTGGAACTCTCAGTGTTTCCTGGATTTTTGTGACTTTTTCTCTCATAAAATTAGTAAAGTTTTCCATCATTACTTTTTCAAACAAGTTTTTCTTATCTTGCTCTTCTTCTGCTGCTTCTGGTATGCCTATTGTATGGATATTATTACATTTCATGTTGACCTGTATTCCCCTTAACCCCTTTTCATTCTTTCTGAGCCTTTTTTCTTTTTCTTGCTCATTCTGGGTGTTTTTACTACATTGTCCCCAAGCTCACTGATCTGATCCTATCCTCTGCTTCTTTACACTTGTTTTTGATTTCTTCTGATGTATTATTCAGTTCAGGAATTGTATTTTTCATTTCCTCTTTGCCCTTGTTGATAGTGTCTGTTTGCTTTTTCATGTTAATATAGTTTGCAGTGAATTCATTGTAATTTATCTGTAGTTTCTGGTAATTCTCTGTGAGCTCATTGAGCTTCCTGAAAAACACTGCTTTCAACTCAATATCTGATAGTTGAGTTGCCTCTATTTCATTTCATTTGTTTCTGAGGCGTCCTTCTTTTATTTCATTTGGGAATTGCTTCTTTGTCTTCTTATTGTTTGTGAGACTCTTCTTGTTAGCCTCTGCTTTTTAAGTTAATCTGTTCTGACTCCCTGGGTTTATGGTGTGAAATTCTATTGGGAGAAGACCTGTGAGATTCAGTGGTGAAGTCTCCTTGATCTTCTGAGCTCACTATTCTTGGTTTGTCATTTATGTTGGCTCACTGGATGTATTTGGGATTTTAATGACATTGAGCCTTTTTTGGTGATTCCTTCCCTCCAGCTAGTTAACTGAGCGTCGCTCCATCTACTATGTTTTGTATTCTGTTGTGCAGGTGTGTGCAGGTTGTGTTGAAGGTAGTTCTTCCATGTGTACAAGGTTTTAAGTATTTTCTCTTGCTCTTGTACAGTTGTTTGTTCTGAGTAATTTCTTCACTATTCAGTTGTATTTCCAGATCAGTCCTGGGTTAAGTTAGTGTGACTTCCACTCCCTCCTTCGCGTTCTTCTGTTGTTACCTGTTGGTGATCCCTTTGTTGCTGAGTTTCTTCTTCCAGCAGGTATCCTGGTGTTCAGAGCTTTCACCTACTCTTTTCTGTGATCAGTTGGAGGAGAAAGTCAAAATGGTTTAATACAGCAGGAGTATATTCTATCATATGTACTATCCCATAGAGAAGAAATAGGAGAGCCTTTGGATATGTATAGTGTTAGCTGTGATATTTCACCCAACTAGCCACTTTTTTTGTAGTTTGGAAAGAAGAAAAGACTCTTTTCCACTGGGGAAAAGGATTGTGATTTGGATCTAGAAAGCAGTGAGCTTGTTGGAGGCCAGATTATGAGGTAAAGTTGGATGAAGAACAGGAACTAGGTGTACTGTGTGGGAGAATAGAGTTAACCACAACACTAATAAAGTTCAGGAAACGGTGAAATGGGCTAAGATCTAGGAGGGGTGCTGTGTTGTATTTACAATTATATGGAGCAGCAATTCTTTTTTTTTTTAAGATTTTATTTATTTTTCTTTAGAGGGGAAGGGAAAGAGAGAAGGAGAGAAAAAGAGAAATATCAATGTATGATTTCCTCTTGTGGGTCCCCTACTGGGAACTGGCCTGCAACCCAGGTATGTGCCCTGACTGGGAACCAAACCATGATCCTTTGGTTCACAGGCCCGCACTTAATCCACTGAGCTACACCAGCCAGGGCTTGGAGCAGCAATTCCTTATAATAATAATGGAGCAACAATCATATGGTGGAATTCATGTGCTCCGTATAACAAGAATAAGAAGTATATGACCTAGAGTTGTGTGCTAATGGAACACAAGTGAAAGACAGTAAATTAAAAATATACTATGTAAAAGAGAACAAGGGAAACCAGTCAAACAGTACAGTTTAAGCAGCCAAGTGAAGAATACCAAACAGGAAGAAGAGAAATACAAAAACACTAATAAAATGAAATATGTAAAAATAATGAAAACATACAAATATACAATAACTTGCTATTTCTGCGGAGTAGCAAAGTGAAATTTGTCTCAATGTCTCAATGTTGGCATGACTCCTCTTTGTGTCCAGCTCTAGTTTCTTCACATTTCCATGTTTTATTGTCTCATTTGTGGGGATTAAAAAAAAAAGAAGAAGGAAGGAAGAAGAGATATAAAGGGAAAGAAAGAAAAAAAGGAAAAAGAATAAAAAAGAAAGAAGGAAAGAAAGGAAGAAGTTAAAAAATAAACACCCCCCTGCTGGCTTCAAACTGGAGATGCTAGTTCTGCTGTTCTTGGCTACAGCAAGCTTATGGGGAATTGGTTTTGCTTTTTTCCCTTCCTGAGTGGCACTCTCCCAGCCTCCAGCCCAGTTCCTCAGTTCACTGACAGGTCCCCAGTCCCCTTCTTCACCCAGCCTAGTCTAGCTTTCAATCCACCAGTTGTGCTGTCCTTGAGGTGCACCAGTTAGGGGCAACTCACACACTACTTTCTTGCTCTTTGCTGTCCTAGATGCTAAGGACTCTTCGAGCCCCTTCAGGCCAGTTCAGCTCCCCCCTCCCCACTGAGTTAAGTCTTTCTGGTGATTGCTGACTCCCTGATCCCTGCAGCTCTCCTCTGCAGGGGCATCTCTGCCTTCCTCTTAGAGAGCCAGTTGGCCCTTCAGGGCAGAGCTGCTGCAGTGGCTGCTGCTGGGAATGCAGGTGCAAGCCTCCTCTGCTTTTTCCCTGGGGGAAAAGGGGTTGGGTGCTAGGTGTCTCTGGATGGTGAGGTCAGGTGCACTCAGACCCAGGCCTGCGAGTGTGGTGGGACAGGCAGCCACCGGTCCCTCAGGTTCAGTTGGACATTCTCCTTGGGGCTTTGGGTATGAGAGTAGGCATAGGGGTGCAGGACGTCGGGTGGCTGCTGCAGCTGGTGTCCACAGTCTCCATGGGTGCAAAAAAAAAACCCTGTCTGTTTGCCACTTCAATCCTTTTTCCCTTCTCTATGATTTCCAGCAACCCGATCTCTCTGGGTGCTGCTCAAACCTTGTTTGTCATGGGACAGAGCCATTGACCTGACTCTCTCCCAAGCACCCTGTGTCTAACCTGGCAGGCGCCTGACTGGACCTGGGGTTGCAGCCACCTGGTCCCTATGCTGGTCAAAGGGATCCTATTTTCCTCAAACACTCTCCTTATTGTCTGATTTTTCAATGTCCTCTAC
The DNA here is from genome assembly GCF_014824575.4 of Sturnira hondurensis. Classification (NCBI taxonomy): domain Eukaryota; kingdom Metazoa; phylum Chordata; class Mammalia; order Chiroptera; family Phyllostomidae; genus Sturnira; species Sturnira hondurensis. The sequence goes on along the minus strand of NW_028085172.1, from coordinate 827,547 downwards.
AATTTTCGAACTCCAATCTTCATATATGCTGTGGTACTGTTTTCTGATAACTCTGTTCCTCAGAATATCGGCTATGTGTTTCACCCATGTGCAGGGGGAAATGGACTTTGCTCCCACCTATCTCTCCTGAACCTTCCCTCCATCCAGATTTTTTTCTTTTACCTCACCCCAAATTGAGGATTTCTGTTAGAGTTGAATTGACTCCCAACAAATATCATTTGGCAGTGTACATAGAATAAATACCATGAATAAATATTTATTTTTCTATTGTTCTTGAATGAATAACCATCATTATACAAGAATAAACAAAAGTTCATTTATTTTGGTTTTCATGGTATTTGAGATAATTTTTTACTTTTAAAATATATTTTATTGTTTGTACTATTACAGTTGTCCCATTCCCTTCCACCCTGTACAGCCCCTTCCACCCACATTCACCCCTTGATCATTAGTTCATGTTTATGGGTCATATATATAAGTTCTTTGGCTTCTGTATTTTCTATACTATTCTCAACCTCTCCCTGTCTACTTTGTACCTACCATTTATGCTTCTTATTCCCTGTACCTTTACACCATTCTCCACCCCTCCCTGAAGATAACCCTCCATGTGATCTCCATTTCTGTGATTCTGTTCCTGTTCTAGTTGTTTCTTTAGTTTATTTTTGCTTTTGTTTTTAGATTCAGTTTTTAACAGTTGTGAGTTTGTTATCTTTTTTACATTTTATAGCTTTTGATCATCTTCTTTTTCTTAGATAAGTACATGCCTTTAACATTTATTAATAAGGGCTTGGCAATGATGAACTACTTTAAATTGACCTTATCTGAGAAGCACTTCATCTCCACCTTCATTCTAAATGATAACTTTGCTGGATAGAGTAATCTTGGATGTAGGTCCTTGCCTTTCATGACTACAAATACTTCTTTCCAGCCTCTTCTTGCTTGTAAGGTTTCTTTTGGAAAATCAGCTGATAGTCTTATGGGAACTCCTTTTTAAGTAACATTCTCCTTTTCTCCTGCTGCTTTTAAGATTCTCTCTTTATCTTCAATCGTGGGTAGTGTAATTATGATGTACTTTGAAATGTCTTCCTTGGGTGCAAATTCTTTGGGATTTTTATGAGCCTCTTGGAAATTCTATTTTCTTTGCCAGATTGGGAAAGTTCTCCTTCACATTTGGAAAGCACTCTGCCTGGTTTTAGGAGTTGTAACTGCCCCCCACAGCTAAGACTGAGTGAGCAACCTCCAGAATGTGAGCCACAAGGAGACAAAGCTTGTCTCTGGTAGCAAATGCTGCTTCTGCTTCATCCCCCTGTCCCCAATGCATGGTTGGATAGTCAAAGATGGGTAAGACCCCTCAGACGAGGGGCAACCTAAGCCAGACACAATCACTTGGGAGGCCATCATGGAAGGACTAAGGGGACTGCAACAAAGAGGGAGTGATGGACCCTCACCCTCCAGCTATTCTGACATAGCCTGAGTCCCCATATCTTCTGGGAGAAGCTCTTCCTGGCTCTAATCCACTTAAGCCTGAAAACCTGTGATGGGGAGGCTGTGCAGCTTCTTGCCTTGCTAGAGCAGGATCTGGGGTGATTGGGTATAAGAAAGAGTTCCTAAAAATTCTGTGAAGTCTGTTTTGATAAGAGTGCTTTCATTCATATGGTAAGGGTCCAAGCAGAAAATGAGTATGTCTCCCAAAGTTTTTGCAACCCCCTTACCTGACAGACACTAACTCATACTAAACCCTCAGATTTCTTTGAAATGTTATTTACTGTTTGAAGCTTGCCACCTGTATTCCTGTGTATTACAACCCAATAAAAGCCCCTGGAGGAAGGGGATCCTGGCCCTTCTCCTCTGAAATTGCCCACCTTTCCTCCCCAAGCAGATCATGTCTTGGTAGTGTTACTTTCATCCGTGGCAGATGAGGGGACTTGCTGACAAAGTCGTCCCCACACTTCACGATTTCTTTAAATAAATTTTCAGTTTCTTGCCCTTCTTCTTCTTCTTCTTCTGGCACCCCTATGACTCAGATGTTGGAACATTTAAAGTTGTCCTGGAGCTTCCTAAGTCTCTCTTCATTTATTAAAAATTATTATTTCTTCATTCTGTTCTGGTTGAATGTTTATTTATTTCTTCTGGTGCATACCACTGATTCAAGTGCTGGTTTTCCTCCTGTTACTGTTCATTCCCTGCACATTTTCTTTTATTTCACTTTTCATAGCTTTCACTTTTTCCTCTATTTTGTGACTGTACTCATCCATTTCTGTGTGCAACTTGATAACCAGTGTTTTGAATTGTGCATCCAATAGGTTGACTATCTCTTCATCACATAGTTGTATTTTCTCTTGAGCTTTGACCTGTTCTTTCATCTGGGCCATTTTTTGGTCTCTGTGCACCTGTTATGTAGCAAGGGATGGAGCCTTAGGTATTGGCCAGGGCAGGGCAAACCACATGGCTGCATTGTGGCAATGTATGTGGGGGAGGATTCTGAGAGGGAACAATGCCACTTGCTTAGCTCTCTGCCAACTTTCTTTCAATTCCCTCACTACCCACAAGCAAATTGGGCCTTTCTCGTGCTGATTCCTGGGTGGGTGGTTTTGTGTACCTTCTAGGACCTTGTGAATCTCTCCAATCAACACTCCTGTGATGCTTGGAGTTTCTCCTGCCACCTCAGCCCTCAGGGGTTTTTTCAGTCAGTGATTTTGAGGTCTTTTTTTCACTGTGCTGGAACCCTGGGTTGTGCAGTCTGTCTGGCTCTCTAGCTGTTCCTCCCAATTTAGTTGCAGCCAAATGTGTGACAGCCTGCTCCACCAGCTGCCACCTCTCCTAGTCCTCCAGCTGCTGCCTTGCCATGAGTCCCCTCTGCCTAACTGCCTTTCTCTGCCCCTCCTACTGGTCTGGATGAATGTTTCTTCTTTCTTCCATACAGTTTAATTTTATGTCAGTTCTGGTTATTATTTATTTTTAAATATGTTCTTATTTTTCATTTGGTTGTGCAAGAAGGCACCTATGCTTCCGTGTTGTGGACCACTCTGACTGGTTCTAGGAATTATAACTCTCTACCCCCTGTTGCTAAGGATGAGTCAGTAACCTCTGGAATTTGAGCTGCAGGAGACAAGACGTCTCTGGTAGAAAATGCTGTCTCAGTTTCCTCTCTGCCCCCAAAGCATGGTCAGAAGTCTTTGATGGGTAAGACCCCTCAGATAAGGGGCAACCTAGGCCAGACACAATCACTTGGGAGGCCATCATGGAAGGACTTTGGGGGGCTGCAAGAAAGAGCAATGGACTTTTGCCCCCCGGCTTTGAGATAGCCCAAGTCCCCATGTTTTTGGAAAAGGGGTTGTGGGAGAAGAACATCCTGGCTCTAATCCCCTTAAGCCTGAATACCTGATGGGGAAGGATGCAGCTTTTTACCTTGCTAGAGGGTGTCCCAGGGAAAAATCTGGCATCACAAAGACTTCCTGATAAACCTGTGAAATCTGCTCTGCTAAGAGTGCTTTCATTCATATGTTAAGGGTTCAAGCAGGAAACTCTAAAACTCTGTTCCTGACAGACTCTGACTCAGACCAAGCCCTCAGATTTGTTTGAAATGTTAGCTACTGTTTGATCCTTGCTGTCCTGTATTTCTGCGTATTACAACCCAATAAAAGCCCTTAGAGGAAAGGGGCTCAAGGCCTTTTTCTCCTGAGAAACTGGCCACTGCTCAAGGTTGTTTTCCTCTGGGAAACTGGCCACCCCTCCTCCCCAAGTAGATCAAATAATGTCTCAGTCATGTTTACTATAATTCATGGCACATGAGGGGACTTGCGAGGAAAGTTGCCCCCACATCGCCATATTTCCTGGAAGTATTCGAGATCTTTTTGAAAAAAGTTGCAGAGTGATGTACGGTGGTGGTGGTGGGGGGCAAAATAGATGTATAGTTGATGGTATGTGAATCACAGAGTTTATTCTTTTATTATTATGTATTAATTATTCTATTATTTTCATCTGTAAAATTACTTTTGCCAAACATTGTATAACATTTGAAAAATACAGAGAATTTGTGTTAAAAGAGTAAAGAAAATGGTCTCCTTGTAAACTACATGAATTATCAAATGGTGTTTCCTTTTGTGAGCATTGGGATTCAAAAATTATAAAACCTATTTTAGAGTTAACTTCTTTTTTTTTAAAGATTTTTATTTATCCATCTTAGAGGGGAAGGGAAGGAGAGAGAGAGAGAGAGAGAGAGAAATATCAATGTATGGTTGCCTCTCGTGTGCCTCCCACCGGGAGCTGGAAACTGGCCTGCAACCCAGGCATGTGCCCTGACCGGGAATCGAACCACGATTGTGTGGCTCGCAGGCCCGCACTCAATCCACCGAGCTACACCAGCCAGGGCTAGAGTTAACTTCTTTATTATGATTCTGCACTTAGTCCACTAAGCTACATTGGGTCTTCTTGGATGTGTCTGAGGTAATTGAAGTACAATGAAATTTTTGTTCAATTTTTACAAATTTATTGGTAGATTACATACACACAAAACAGAAAGATCCTCTGATTCCTTGATAATTTTTAGTTTTAGTAATCTAACTTTCTTATTTTTCCCTTAGCATTCAAAATAGGTACTAAAGCATTGTTGGATTGTTTGTTTGTTTATATAGGAAGTTCTTGGAATGTGCTCCTTAGATGCACAAATGTGGGTCCATGTCCTAATTCTCTCAATTCCTGGCTTTAAGACGATGTGGAAGTTACATAGCCTTTCCTAAGCTTAGGTATCCTTCAGGAAAAATGGTATAATATTAGTAATTGCCTAAATATTTTTACTAAGGTTAAGTGAATTTGTGAATTCACTGAGGTTAATCTTTGTGACTATAAAATCTTTAGCACAAAACACAATAATTTTACTGTTGAAATAAATGATAGGTGAAATTACTATTTTCATTGGTTATTATAAGTTGATCCAAATTAAAAATTTCTTCTTTACATTATTTTAAGTCTAGTTAACATCCATGGCCATAGATAGCTACCAAATAAATTTTTTACTGTAATGAAAATTTTTAGAATCTACTCTTTTAGAAACATTCAAATATGCAGTGCAGCAGTATTAACTATAGTTACCAAGTTGTACATTACTTTTACATTCCTTCTTATTTTAACATTTATTTTTATTATTTTGTAAATTGCTAATCAGTTACCAACGTTTTACTGTTTATATAGTAGTTAACTGGTATCATTCAAGCCTTTCTTAACAAAGAAAAAGCAGAAATTTCAAGAGAAACTTTCCAGTATATAGGGGTTCAGTAATGCATCATGAAACCTCCTACTATATTAAAGAAAATCCTTCCCAGTTTTTGTCCCATGAAATGCTACACATGGACAATTTAAAATTATAATTAGCATACTCTCTTTCTTTTCTCTAACTTGAGCTTTTAGTTTGTGAATGTGTATTTTCTTAGAGATTTAAATACACCATTCACTTTTGTTCATAAAAATGAAGAAAGGTTTTTGTCTTAGTCAATTCAGGCATCAGTTACTGAATACTATATAGTGAATGGTTTATGAACAACAGACAACTATTTCTCATAGTTCCACAATCTGGGAAATCTAAGATCAAGGTGATGTTCAGTATGTGGTGAGAGGACATTTCCTCATTCATTGGTAGCAGTCTTATCGCTATGTCCTCACATTGTAGAAAGGGAAAGGACACTTTATTGAGCCTTGTTTGTAAGTGTCATAATTCCATTCATGAGGGATGCACCATAATAACCTAATAACTTCTAAAGCCCTTCTCATACCATTACAATGAAGACCAGGATTCAACATTTGGTTTGGGGATTCATACAAACATTCAAACTATAGCAATTGTAGGTGTTTTCTCTGAGACCGACACTTTCAAATATTTTATATATATCATAGTTTTGTGGTATCACAATAAACATCTGAAGTGAATATTATGATTCCATTTTACGAAGATTCCAAATAACAATCTTTTAATAAGTAGTAAAGCCCAAGAACAGACATTTAGTAAATAGTGAAGCCATATCTCTATCCAGGGAAAAATATCTGGCCTGGCTTCATCATTTGCAAGCTGTTATTGCAGTAAAATATTCACTATGCAAGACTCTTTCTTCATAAATTATATCAGTAGCAGAATAAACATGTTCTAAATTATTATAAGAATTAAATGAAACAATGTGTGTAAAGGCACTTTGTAAACTGAAAAGCAAACTTTTAAATTCCTTTACAGTACCAGGACACCAGAAAACCACATGCAGGCCTGACTGGCCTAGCTTAGTGGATTGAGTGTGGGCTTGTGAACCAAAGGATCGTGGTTCGATTCCCAGTCAGGGCACATGCCTGGGTTGCAGGTCAGTTCCCAGCATGGGACACATGAGAGGCCACCATACTTTGATACTTCTCTCCCTTTCTCCTTCCCTTCCCCTCTAAAGATAAATAAATAAAAAAAACCTTTATTTTAAAAAAGAAAAGAAAACCACATGCATACATACTGTCCTAACTATTTTGACTTATGTATGATGGCAATGCTTGATTCCACAGAGAAAAATGATGTATAATTTTCTAGAGATACACAGAGCAAGACTACAAAGATGGACATGATATCACCATGTCAGAGAGAATTCAAAAATGAGCATTTTGTGCAAAAGTCAGAGTGAGCATTTAAAGGAAGGGTTGATATACTTGACACTAAATTCTAACATTGGGATAGTAAACTGGGACAGGTGACCAATGCAACCGATGTAGAATTATGATGGACAAGAAATATTGTTTAAATTCCCATATTGACAGTGTTACTAAGGATTAGCTAGAAAAAATAATTTAATAAATATTAATATGGCAATTTAAAAATATTTATTCATTAATCCTTGTGGCAACAGTGAGAGGAAGGCATTGTTTAAGTATCACCATTTTAGAAGTAGGAAACAACCATAAAGAATGCTGTCATAGAGAAAAAGAATCAGAGGCTTGTAAAGGGCAGCAAGCCAGGGTTAATACACATAGTACAGTAAGGAAGTGACTCCAGTATAAACTGAGGTAAATTCCAACTAGGACAAAGATGACCTTGACTTTTAAAGGGCCAAGAGAGAAGAAGCAAAAAGCACTCTGTGTAAATCAAAGTGGGAAACCAAAAGGGAGGCTATGGGGAAGTGAAAACTTACAGGAAGAGAATGAGTGAAAAATTGCTAGAAAGAGTTGGTAATGTGAGATGGGTCAAAGTACAATTTGCTCTTTAGCATCATTTCATTTTTTAATCAAAGTCTCAAATGGGGCTGGGGTCACCTTTAGTGACATGACCTGATATAGGTGAAAGCCAAGGCAAAGTTTGCTCAATCTCTTAGTACAATGTTCAGGCAAGTCTTTTGTGTCACGTGGAGTTCACAATTCACATTCACACAGCCAGTAACTGGCAGAATCAGATTCCAACACCAGAGTCCTGGCTTCTGAGTGCAGGCTGCATCTCAGAGTCACACTGATCATGTCCTTCTGTCCTACATTTTACATTAGTCCTTTTTGGTCTTTGTGATCCATATTCAGGTGCCTGGAACAAAATTATAGGGCATTCACATGATTATTTTGGACTTCTGAATATAATTTTTAAAGATTTTTGGTGTGAAACCATTTAAATCATTAAAATATTTGTCTCTTAATAGTTCTCATGAATCTGTATTGTCTGTTGCTCTTACTTCTTTTGTTTTATGCTTCCTCAATCATTTCCATTGAAAAAAATGAAATAGCCCAGTTGTTTGACATTCTTTACTTTAAAACCAAACAAAATGAAAATCTATAACCACTATCAACCACAAGATGACGAAATTCTGTATTAAACTTATTCCTCACTACTTTTTAGATTTTCTCTCAACATCACATTTGGTTTAACTGATCCACATTTATCTAACTGATTTGACCACTCTTTTTTCAGTTTTACCAAATTATCAGATTATGTTTTTCTTTGTTTCTTGTCACTTGCCTCCCAGCACATGCATTTATCTTAATAGGCAAAAATCATATTATCTATGACTCCCTCTTCCCAAAGTTTTCTATATTAAAAAAGAGAGAAAGAGAGTAGGAGTTGGAGGGGTTGGAGAGTATGAGATCACAGAGAACTTAAATATCTGGTTTATGCTCAAATGTTTCCTTTGCCTTGATAAAGATGCTTCATATCAGTTTCCCTTTAGCAGAAAGACTTGAGTTTGATTGAGCTTCAGTGATATTTAATTTCCTGGTAAGGAGCTCAAATGGCCCTAGCATATCTCACTTATAGTAAGAAAAAATAACTTAGAAGTGTAATTAAATATATTAACCTTTTTTAAAAAAAGGTGAAGGATAAATTCACATCAGTTATAAGAAACAAACAAGCAAAAAGAAGTATATGGCTCCTAAAAAAATCAATGAAGGTGAAGAGACTCAAAATAAAAAATCTACCCTTAAATCAGTATCAAATATCTCAGTTAATAATTGAGTAATATTAGACACATATAATATAATGCATGTTTTTAAATATCTTTGATCCAGGAATATCCTGCTATGATTGATTTTAATCACTAACAACTTCAGTAGCTTCAACTTCTCATACATTTTTCCTCTTCCAGTTTTGTCACCTGCAGGCTGACAAAAAGGAGGGCAGACTTCTGTGCACAAATTAAACCAAAAGAAAAAAAAAAATCTATATGAAATATTTAAAATACATACACACAATCAAATCACTCAGGCTTCTGTATTTCATAACACCTTAATTTTTATCAGCTTGTACATCTATGCACATCCTACAGTGCAAAGTCTCATTAAGGGCATATTAATTAAGTCATTATACCCTGAGAGATAGACATGATTATGAATCTTCTAACTATACTATTTTAAGTTTTAAAATTTTAATATGTTACAGGCTGATTGGTTTTATTTTATTCAAGATGCCATAGTGGATGGGAAAAAGGCAGCAACAATAAGAAAAACTACACAGGGAAAGAAAATCATCACACTACCCATTACAAGAGGGCTACTCGGGAGCAGTTCTAGAGAGGAACAATTTGGCTCTCTCAACCCAGTTTGAGAACTACTATCACAAACTTTCAGCAAGAGCCACACATACATATTTGTATACATGTGGCTATGAATGGAGATTGCTCTAACAGAAAAATGACCAAGGAAGACAAACAGAGGGCACAGAGACATATGAAAGGATGTTCAGCACCACTAGCCATCAGAGAAATACAAATTAAAACCACAATGAAATACCACTTCATACCTGTTAGAATTACCATCATAAACAAATCAACAAACAGCAAGTGTTGGAGAGGATGTGGAGAAAAAGGAACCCTAACACACCATTGGTGAAAATGCAAAGTGGTGCAGCCACTGTGAGAAATAGTATGGAATTTCCTCTCAAAACTAAAAATAGAATCACTTTTTGACCCAGCAATTCCACTGCTGGGATTATGCCCTGAGAATTCTGAAACACTAATTCAAAACAACTTATACACCCCAATGCTCATAGAAGCACAATTTACAATAGCCAAGTGCTGGAAGCAACCTAAGTGTACCTTACTAAATGAATAGATCAAAATATTGTGGTACATTTACACAATGGAATACTACACAGCAGAACAAAAAAAAAAAAAAAAAAGGAGCTCCTACCTTTTGTGACAGCTTGGATGGATCTGGAAATCATTATGTTAAGTGAATAAGCCTGGTGATCAAAGACACCATATGATGTCATCTAAGTGGAAACTAATCAACAAAACGAACAATAAGCAAAATAGAACCAGAGACATGGACATAAAGAACATACTGTGAGCAGAATGGACAGGGAGAGAGATAAGGGGGTAAAGAGGGGAAGGGTCTGGTAAGGAACATGTATGGAGGACCCATGGTATTGAGCAACAGAATGGGAATTGACTGAGGGACTAGGAGGTGGGCAGGGTGTGTGAGAGCAACAGGGGGAAAGTTGGGACAACTGTAACTGGACAGAAATCAATCCATCAACAAATATTAAAAGTAAAACAACAACAATAATGTGCCTCATGTTAGATACCTGCTATAAACCACTTTGCAGTTCTCTGTAATAACTGGCACTGCCAAATATTTACACTCTATTTATTCACATGCTACCTTCATAGGCACCTAAATCCCCTCATTTCTTGATCTGTTGTGATATATCCTATCTGTAACATTTTCTGCCTATCATTTATAACTATTTTTGGGAACTGCCATATTTTCCATTCTGATGTACTCCTTTGAGAACCAGGTGGAGGTGCCTTTATTTTTATCTGGATCCCAGCAGGCTGCTTTATTTCTCCCTCCCCTTCAAAATGGCCCTAAATGCTCAAATTTGAATTGAAACCATTAGTTTTCAGAAAAGCACATACTGAGTCACAGGACACTAGTGTTATGAGATGTACACAACTTTCACTGAAATGAATGCCTTTACCTTGATTAGTAGAGCTTAGTAAAACCCAACTAAACTGTTCTCTGAGTCATCAATTCTCTAATACTCAGTGACAGGACAGTGAGAAGGAAGGGTTAGCAACTAGTATGATTTTTTTTTTTTTCAGGTTGGTGCATGTCTTAGTTTTTTCAGGGATTTATGAAGCAAAAGAAGAAGGTGATTGCCCCTTTGTAAACAAAATAAAGAAGTGGTCCGGAAGAAAATGGCAGCGGAGTAGGACGGAGCGACTCCAGTTCTGGTACCCTTGGGAGAAAATCCTGGCAGATCTACTGAAGAACAGTGCAATCAATTCCCCAACCAACAATTCCCCAGCATTTATGAAAATAAGAGACCAGAGATAGAGATGGACCAGATAGCTACAGGTTGGTGGGGTCTTAGGGAGGTGAGTAAGGACAGAGGTGGCAGAGGCAGCAGGGCCTGAGGTCCTCGGCTGGTGCCTAATGTCCTCGAAGACGCTGCTGCCAGAGTGGTCAGCTCCCAGAGGCTTCTGTCTGCAGCCAGCGTTGGGGTTGTCTGCCATGGAGGACTCATTGGGAGCTTGGCATCTGTGAGTAAAGACAAGAGCAACGGTGGCAGGGCGGGTGGCCCTTGGCCAGTGCCTAGAGACCTGAGAGCCACCGTTGCCAGTGTGGTAGGGGTGTAGAGGCTTCCATCTGCACCCAGCGACAGGGGCATCTGCCACAAAGGAGTCATCGGGAGCTCGGCAGCCAGAGGAGTCTTGGGCCAGCTGCCGGGGCCTTGGAAGAAAGCTGATTCCCTCCGTCTCCATCTAGGCAGGGCTGGGTGGCACCAGGCAGAGACCTGTCTACCTAGGTTTTCAGGGAGTGTGGCAAGGACAGGGGGCCTTGTTCAGTTGTGATCTCTGTGGTCACCAATCCCCCAGTCCGGGAAATTTAAGAGGAGCAATGTCTTAACCAGTTGGGGTGGGGATTGGGCTGGACTGAGAGGCAAGCTTTCTGGAGAAGCTTTTATTGGAAAGTGAACTGAAGTGTTCTCCTGCGAAGGCTGCTTGACTTACTTCTCACCCAGCCACAGGACTTGGAAGGACCAGTACCAGACCCCATGGGACCCAGGAAGCCTGTCAGGCTGGTAACCTGGCGGGCTCATGGATGTGTGCCTGCACCTACAACCCAGCCCACGAAGGGGTCCTGCTGAAACCAGACAAACCAGATTGGACAGTTTGAAACCAACAAAGGTGGGTGATTTTTTTCAAATTTTTTAAAACTTTGTTTTCAGTAATCGTATATTTTTTTAATTTAATTATTGCTGCATCTTTCAATATTTTGTCCCTCTCCCTTCTTTTTTTCTGTTTTAGTCCTTCTTTCTTTCATCCCAAACTTATTGCTTTTTCCTCCCTTCTCCTGCCATTTTTTTATGGTTGTTTGTTTATTTGTTGCTTTCTATACCACTGTAAATACTTCACAACACACCTCTCAGGTCTTAGTCCACATTACAGGTTCCTGAATTCTATTACAGTAGTGATTAACTCTACTTGCTCACATGCTACACCTATTTACTATTCTTTATTCTCACCTTTCCTCAAAATCGGACCGCCCGCAACCTCACTGGTATCTAGATCCAACTCACAACCATCCCTCTCCAACAAGAGACATATTTTTTCTTAAAAGTGGCAAGTTGGGTTGAAGAATACAGTTAATACTATATATAGCCTAAACATCTTCTATTTCTTCTCTACCGGCTGTGACTGTGAATATCATAAACTACTCTTCTGCTGTAATAGATCATTTTGCCTCCTGCTCCAACTGATCACACACACACAAAGAAAGGAGTAGGTGGAAGTGGAGAACATCAAGATACCTGCAGGAGACTGCACCACTGAATCTCACAGGTATTCTACCACAGAAGTTCACACTATAAACCCAGGGAGTCAGAAGAGATCTAAGAAGCTGAGACTAACAAGAAGAGTCTCACAGACAATAGGAAGACAAAAAAACAATGCCCAAATGAAAGAAAAGATGGAAGTCTCAGAAAGAATATTAGATGAAAGAGAGGCAAGTCAGCTATCAGATATTGAATTCAAAGCACTGGTTATCAGGAAATTCAAAGAGCTCACAATGAGCTACCAGAAACTAGAGGGGAGCTACAATGAACTCTCCACAAACTATATCAACATGAAAAAGGAAATCGAAACTATCAGCAAAAGCCAAGAGGAAATAAAGAATACAATTTCTGACCTGAAGAACACAGTAGAAGGAATGAAAAGGAAGATCACTGAGGCTGAAGATCGGATCAGCGAGTTGGAGGACACAGTAGAGAGAATCTCCCAGAAAGAGCAAGAAATGAAAAGGAGGCTCAGGAAGAATGAAGAAGGAATAAGAGAAATGCAAGCAATATGAAACGTAATAATATCTGAATAATAGGAATACCAGAAGGAGAAGAAGAACAAGGGATAGAAAACCTATTTTAAAAAGAATGATGGAAAAATTTCCAAATTTAATGAGAGAAAAAGTCACACGAATCTAGGAATCACAAGGAGTCCCATTCAAGAAGAACCCAAAGAGGCCCACTTCAAGGCACATCTACATTAAAATGGCAAAAATTCCTAGACAAAAAGTAAATCTTAAAGGCAGCAAGGGAGAAAAAAGTAGCATACAAGGGAGCCCCAATAAGGTTAGCTATGAAATTCTCAATGGAAACACTCCAAGCATGAAAAGAATGGCAAGAAATATTCCAAGTAATGAGAACCAGAGGCCTGCAACCAAGGTTACTTTACCCAGAAAAGCTCTCAATCAAGATAGAAGGCCAAATAAAGAGCTTCCAAGACAAAAGAAGTCTAAAAGAATATGCCTCCACCAAACCAGCTCTACAAGAAATGCTAAAAGGACTGCTTTAAGGAAAGAAAGGGAAAGAGAGAGACAGAGAGGAACTCAGGTACAAAAATGGCAATGAATAAGTATTTATTAATAATAACCTTAAACGTAAATTGATTAAATGAACCAATCAAAAGACATAGAATAGCTGAATGGATAAGAAAGCATGACCCACACACATGCTGCCTACAGGAGACCCACCTCAGGTCAAAAGAAGACCACAGACTAAAAGTGAAAGGCTGGAAGCAATTTTTCCAAGCAAATGGACAAGAAAAAAAGCCGGAGTAGGAATTCTAATATCAGACAAAATAGACTTCAAAAGTAGGGCCATAAAGAGAGACCCAGAAGGTCACTTCATAATATTCAAGGGAAGAATCCACCAAGAACATATTAACATCGGAAATATGTATGCACCCAACACAGGAGCACCCAAATATATTAGGAAAATCTTAGAGAACTTAAAGAAAGATATTGATAGCAACACAATTATAGTAGTGGATTTTAACAACCCATCTGTCAAAAATGGACAAATCTTCCGAACAAAATATCAACAAAAAATATTGCGGAATTAAACAACACCATAGACGAAATGGACTTGACTAATATATAGATAGCCCTTCATCCCAAAGAAGCTAAATACACATTCTTTTCAAATGCACATGGAATATTTTCCAAAATACACCACATAAGAGGACACAAAACAAGCCTTAACAAATTCAAGAAAAATTGAAATCATACCAAGCATTTTCTTTGATCACAAGAGGCTGAAATTAGAAACCAACCCCAAATGAAAAAATGCAAAACACCCCAAATCAAGGAGACTGAATGGTATGCTATTAAACAATGAATGGGTCAAGAATGAAATTAGGGAAGAAATCAAAAAGGTTCTGAAAACAAATGAAAATTAACTCACAAAAACCCAAAACTTATGGGACACAGCAAAGGCAGTCCTGAGGGGGAAGTTCATAGCAATACAGGCTTCCCTTAAAAAGATAGAAACATTTCATACAAACAACCTAACCCTATGCCTTCAAAAACTCAAGGAACAACAAAAAAGACAACCTAGAGCAAGTAGAAGGAAGGAAATAACCAGGATCAGAACAGAATTAAATGACATAGAGACTAAAAGCACAATTATAAGAATCAAGGAATCCAGGAGTTGTTTTATGAAAAGATAAACAAAAGAGACAAGCCTCTAAGTAGGCTCATTAAGAACAGAAGAGAGAGGACCCAAATAAACACAATAAGAAATCAAAGAGGAGAAATTACAACTGATACCACAGAAACAGAAGGGATTGTAAGAAATTACTATTAAGAACTATATGCCAAGAAAGTTGAAAACCTAGGTGAAATGGACAAATTTCTAGAAAAATATAATCTTCCAAAACTCAATGAAGAAGAAGTAGAAAGCCTGATCAGACCAATAACAGTGGATGAAATTGAAGCAGTAATAAAAAAAACTCCCATCACACAAAAGTCCTGCACCAGATGTTTTCACAAAGCATTCTGCAAAGCATTTAAGGAAGAGCTAATCCCTATTCTTCACAGACTATTCCAAAAAATCCAAAACCATAGGAAACTCTCAAACTCTTTTTATGAAGCCAGCTTCATACTAACTCTAAAACCAGATAGAGACACAACAAAGAAAGAAAACTTCATGCCAATATTGCTGATGAGCATACACACTAAAAACCTCAAAAAATATTGGCAAACCACATCAAACAATACATTAGAAAGATCATACACTATGACCAAGTGAGATTCATTCCAGGGATGCAAGGCTGATACAATATTCACAAATCAGTAAATGTAATACATCAAATAAACAAAAGCAAAGACAAAATTCACATGATCATATCAACAGATGCAGAAAAAGCTTTTGATAAGGTACAACACCCATTTATGATAAAGGCACTCAGAAAAATGGGAATAGAGAGAGCATTCTTCACTATAACAAAGGTTATATAGGAGAGACCTACAGCCAACATCATATTCAATGGGCAAAAACTAAAAGCTTTCCCATTAATATCAGGAACAAGTCGAAGTCCTCCACTTTCACCACTTCTATTCAATATAGTATTGGAAGTTTTAGCCACATTGATCAGAAGAGAAAGGGAAATAAAAGGCATCCAAATTGAAAAGGAGGAAACAAAGCTGTAACTCTTTGCAGATGGCATGATAGTGTACATGGGAAATTCTATAGACTCTACCCCAAAACTGCATGAACTAATAAATAAATTTGGCAAAGCAGCTGGTTACAAAGTTAATATCCAGAAATCAAAGGCATTTTTGTATACTAACAATGAATCAGCAGAAGCAGAAATCAAGAAAAAAATCCCATTTGATATAGCAAAAAAATAAAATATCTGGGAATAAACCTAACAAAGGAGGTAAAAGACCTGTATGCAGAAAACTACACAACACTGAAGAAAGAAATCAAGGAAGACACAAGCAATTGGAAACGTATACCGTGTTCATGGATTGGAGGAATTATCATCAAAATGTCCATACTACCCAGAGCAATTTACAGATTCAATGCAATGCCTATTAAAGTACCAATGGCATAATTCACAGACATGGAACAAACACTTCAAAAGTTTATATGGAACCATAATAGACCCCGAATAGCAGCCGCAATTTTGAGAAAGAAATACAAAGTAGGAGAGATCACAATACCTGATACAAAAATGTATTACAAGACCACTGTAATCAAAACAACCTGGTACTGGCATAAAAACAGGCACATAGACCAATGGAATAGAACATAGAGCACAGAAATAAATACAACTCTCTATAGTCAATTAATATTTGACAAAGGGGGCAGCAACATAATTGGGATAAAGATAGCCACTTCAACAAATGGTGTTGGGAGAACTGGACAGCTATGTGCAAAAAAAAAAAAAAAAAAAGAAACTTGAGCACCGACTTACACCATACACCAAAATAAATTCAAGGTGAATAAAAGACTTAAATATAAGCCATGAAACCATTACATCCATAGAGGAGAACATTGTCAGGAAAATCTCAGATATTCCAAGCAGCAATATTTTTACTGATATGTCCCCTAGAGCAAGGAATATAAGGAAATAATAAACAAATGGGATTTTATCAAAATAAAAAGCTTCTGCATGGCTAAAGAAAACAGCATTAAAATAAATAGATAGCCAACTGTATGAGAAAACATATTTGCCATTGTTACCTCAGACAAAGGTTTAATCTCCAAAATATACAAAGAACTTACATGACTTCACTCTAAGAAGACAACTAAGCCAATTAAAAAAATGGGCGAAGGACTTTAACAGACACTTCTGCAAGGAGGACATACAGAGGATCCAGAGACACATGAAAAGATGCTCAATATTGCTAGATGCTCAATATCAGAGAGATGCAAATTGAAACCACAATGAGATACCACTTTACACCTGTGAGAGTGGCTATCATAAACAAAGCAATAAACAACAAATGCTGTATAGGGTGTGGGGAAAAGGGACTCTAGTCCACTGTTGGTGAGATTGCAGACTGGTACAATCACTGTGGAAAATCAGTATGGGATTTTCTTAGAAAACTGAAATTGGACCTGCCTTTCACCCCAGCAATTCCACTGCTGGGATTGTATTCTAAGAACCCTAAAACACCAATTCCAAAGAAACTATACACACCGATGTTCATAGCAGCACAATTTACAATAGCCAAGAATTGGAAACAACCTAGGTGCTCGTCAGTAAATGAATGGATCAAACAACTATGATACATATACATAGTGGAATTCTATGCAGCAGAAAGAAAGAAGGAGCTCCTACCTTTTGCTACAGCATGGATGGAACTGGAAAGCTTTATGATGAGTGAAATAAGCCAGGTGTTGAAGGACAAATACCAAATGATCTCACCTTTAACAGGAAGCTAAACAACAAAACAAAAAAGCAAGCATAATATAACCAAAGACCCTGAAATAGAGAACATGGGGACAGCAACCAGAGGCGAGAGTGGAGAGAATTTCAGGAAAAATAGGGGAGGGATTTAGAGGAACAAATATAAAAGATACATGGACAACAGCTAAGAAGGGTGGAAATGGGAGGGAGCGGGGGAGCATGGTGGGGTGGGATGGTATGGGAGTAATAGACAGAATACTGTACTTGAAAAATAATTAAATAAATTAAAGAAAGAAAAACAAAATTTAATTGAGTGAATTTGAAGATTTATTTGGCTTTATTAAGCAATTCATGAAGTAGGCACCATCTCGTATAACAGCTAGAAGGTCTTCAGAGGGGTTGTACAAAATGGAAGAATTTTATAGACAGTTCAGGGTGGAGTAAAATGTATTAGCAAAAGAAAGGATACATTTTGTTAACAGGACGGGAAAGATATGAGTTTTATTATGGAGATTATCTCCCTAATGTTAATCAATAAATATAATTTTAACTGTTTAAAAGTCACATTCTATGTTGAATACTTCAATTTTTACTTTCCAGTCTAAGAGCAAATGCTTGCATTTTGGACCTGTTACTTTCTTTTTCTTCTTTTTCCTTCCTTCCTTCCTCCCTCCCTCCCTCCCTCCCTCCCTCCCTTCCTTCCTTCCTTCCTTCCTTCCTTCCTTCCTTCCTTCCTTTCTTTCTCTCTTTCTTTATCTTTCTTTCTTTCTTTCTCTCTCTCTCTCTTTCTTTTTTTTTCTTTTTTTGTTTCTTCTCCTCCCCCCTCTCTTTCTTTCCTCTTCTTAAGACAGGGTAAACTGGTATTATACTAAAAAGAATATCTAGGTATGTCTAATAAAGAAAGACATACACACATTCAGAAATTTCCCTTTGACATATATGGCAAACACCATTGTAAACAATCTTTTGGTAAACCATTGTTTATCAAAAGACATACGCAATAAATTTTATAGAAGCACTAATACCCCAACACTAGAATCAAAGAAGAATGATCAGGGATAGCTTTTATTTATACGAGACTATTTTACAGCTATGTAACTATTTGTGATACCCTAAATGCACCCACAAATGACGTGAAATAGTTGCAAAAGAGTGAACACTGGGTGATATTATTTATAGAAAGTATAGGGGAGAAAAAGTAGCCTACGTTAGAAATTAGAATATAGATAGGTTGTAATTTATGCATATTGGCAAAAGACAAAAGAAAGGGTTCTATCGCACTTATTAACAATGTGCTATTTTTTAAAGAAATTAAGGTGTACCATTAGATTTATATAATTTTAACTATTTATGTTTTAATATAAAACAAACTTTATTTTAAAATGTTTGAGGCACCTATTTACATTATTTTTAATTTATTTTTGCTTTTAAATCATATTTGACATTAAATTTTATATTAGTCTCATGTGTACAACATAATGGTTAAACATTTATATACCTTATGAAGTTATCCCTTCCATAAGTCTAGTACCCACCTGCATAGTTATTACATGCATAGTTATTACAATATTATTGACTATATCCTCTATGCTGTACTTTAAATCCTTATGACTATTTTGAAACTGCCACTCTGCACTCCTCAATTCATTTACCTTTTTCATTTAATCCTCCAACTTTCACTTCTTCTGGTAGTCATCTGTTTGATCTCTATACCTATGAATCTGTTTCCATTGTGTTTATTTATTTTGGTCTTTGGATTCTGCATATAGTTAACAAAATGTGATATTTGTTTTTCTCTGACATTTCATTTAGCATAATACCCCCTAGTTCCATCAATTTTGTTATTGGTAAGACTTTATTTTTTCATAGTTCAGAAATATTTTATTGGATGTATGTACCAAGTCTTCTTTATTCAATTGTCTAGCATTCATATTTAGGTTGCGTCCATATCTTTAGTACTCTATAAAAATGCCATTCTTTGTGTCTTGTTATAGCCTGTATTATAAAGTCTAATAATTAGACTATGAAGTCTAATTATAGACTATAATTAGACTATAGTCTAATTATTATAGTCTAATAATTAGACTATAAAGTCTAATTATATAGCCTGTATTATAAAGTCTTACCTGATAAGTATTGCTACCCAGTCTTTTTCTTTTCATTTTTATTTGCATAAAATGTCTTTCAATGTCCTTTCTTTTTTAGTCTGTGTTTTACTTCTGATCTGTAGTTTCTAATAGGCCGCGTATATATAGGCCTTTTTTATTTAATCCATTGAATTACACTGTGTCCTTTTATTTGAGCATTTAACCCACTTACATCTAAAGTAATTATTGATAAATATAAAGTTATTGCCATTTTATTATTCATATTTTAATTATTTTCCTTATTCTTTATTGATTTGAGAGGGGAGAGGGAGAAAGAGAAACTTTGATTTGTTTTTCCAGCCATCCACACACTCATTGGTTGACTATTATATGGGCTCTAACCAATATTGAACTCTCAACCTTTGCACATTGGCACAATGCTCCAACTAACTGAGCTACCCAGCCAGATCTATCTTCTTTGTCTTCTTAAAGAAGTCCATATCAAGGTAAAATGTTTTTGCATGGATAAAGAAAATATCAAAAAATGGAAAGGGAACTAACTGAATGGGAAACATGTTTTCCACTGATACCTTAGACAAGGCTTGGAACTCCAAAAATAAAGAACTCACATGACTCCACACCAAGAAGACAAACAATCCAGTTAAAGATGGACAAAGGACCTGAACAAACACTTCTCCAAGGAGGACATACAGAAGGCCCATAGACACATGAAAAAATGCTCAACAGCCCTAGCCATTATGTTACAGAAAAATGAAGCGACCAGACACCGAGGGGTTCAGGAGCACGATCCTTATTACGTGCATGGGCTCAGAGGAGAGTGACCTCCAAATTCTGAGCCCCAAACAGTGGCAGGGGTCTTACTTTTATACTCCTGTCTTTCTTTCTAAGCTACGTGGCAAAAGCAGGTTACAGAAGCAAATGTGGATGTTATGTCTATTTCCTTATTCGGGGATAAATGCTGGATCTCTCTTGTGATTGCGTGGCAGAAGCAAGTTACAGAAGCAGATGCGGAAGTTAGATTACTTTGTGGCATTCTTAGACTAGCGGGATGGGGGCTTTTCCCCTATCATTCCCCCCTGTGGGTGCTTAGACAGCATTTTTGTCTGTCTCAGCATCCAATAATGGGACTCTCTACTCTTGTTGTTGCTGGAGCATAAGGATGTGGCTAGTGGTCTTCCGTAGTGCTCCTTCTAACTGGCTGACTACTGTCCTGATGGCCCAGGGTCCTACTGTAATGACTTAGATGAGGATGATCAGGGGTCCTAGGATGGAGGCTAGGAGGGAGAAAAGAGTGTTCTGCCACCAAGAGGTTGCTCCCATCCTGGCTCCAGGCTGTAGTCTGTCTTTAAGTTCATTTATGCGTTATATGTTCTCTTCAACTAGGCCACTTTCATTAACAAAATAGCAACACTCTTCTCCTAGGAATATACAGGTCCCTCCTTTATCTGCCATTAAGAGATCTAAGGCCTGCTGGTTCTGCTGGGCCACCCTAGCTAGAGATAGGATCTGGCGTTGCAGGGAGGCTATAGAGGTTGCTACTGATCCTAAGGCCTCATGGAATTCTTGGCGGAGGGCCTCTTGGGACTGCAAGCTTGTGGCTAATCCTGCTCCTCCTACACTGATACTGGCAACTGAAGCAGCGAAACTTAGTCCTACTAGTACAGAGAGGAATACTGCTCTTCGGTGGAGAGTGGAGTTTATATACTTGGCTTCTAATTCTCCGGGTGGGTAGGCTAGTAGTTGGGGGGCTAGTGCTACTAGGAGGTAAACACGAGAGTCTGAACAGTTGATACTTGGGACTAATGTATGATTAGTCCAAAAGAATAGCCCCAGTGAGGGTACAAGGGGAGGTGATTTGTCCCCCTTGCACCAGCTGGTACTATTTGGGTATAAGCTCCTCTCTGGGGACTGATAGAGGGGGGCCTGGACCGGCCCTAGGAGTCTACCTTGGCTGTCGTGGTCTGTATTCTGAGGAGTGGCATTAACTTGGACTGCAATCAATGGGGGCTTGCTTAGGGAGGCACAGAGGAAACAATCTGTGAAGTTTCCTGGGTCACTGAGGTTAAGGAGGGCTGCCCCCTCCTGAATTAGAGTTATCCAAGAGAAAGGAGTGTCTGTTTGGCTGACCTGGGGTTCAGCCTTTTCAGTGGTTTTCTGAACTGTTTTCAGCATGTGGAGGCCAAGGTACAGATCTTTCCTTTTAAAAACTATTATATCTCCTACTGGTCCTGAAAAGGCCATGTCTACATAGACTTTCCCTTTAACTCCTTTTTCCCAGATAGGGTCTTCTGCCTTATCTAGGGTTATAACAATTTCTCTGCCATTTGTGTGGTGGACTCGGCAATATTTGTAGGCACAACCCCCATAGGTCTCCGGCCACGGATTGCATGACTTATCAGTCTGATCTTCTTTGAAACAGACAAAAGGGTCCCTGAACCAAACCCACCCATTTAGGCTTTGGAAGGACCTTCCCAAGATCTTGAGTACTAATTTTCCTCTGCAGGGCCCAAGACACTCTTTTGTGCCTATGGTGGCTACGGTCATCCACCTCCCCTGTTTCCTATATTCTTGAACTACGATGGTCTCATTATATTCTCAGTGGGCTGACCCATAGGCTAGCAGGGGCAATAGGATTAAGAGCGTTTGCCAGGGGTTCATGTTGGGTGGGTTAGACAAAGCAAGCAATAGCTATGAATATACAAATCAAACCTAGGGTTACTCGGTCTCTCATGGTCCAATCTTCTGGGGCAGAATACCAGAGTCCAAGTCCCCCTACTGTGGTGAGGAGTCCAATGATGGTGTAATAGTCCCAGGAGCAATTGTCCATTCTGCTTTCCTCCCTTGGGTTGTTCTTCGGAGTCTCGAGGTAGGCACCTGGCGGGGACTCTCAGATTCTCCCTGGGGCAACGAGCCAGTGCTCCGGGTCCTCACGGGTCACGGGGAGTCTGGCGGTGGTCCTGCAATGGTCCACTCTTCTACTCCGTCGTGGCAGGTTCTCTGCAGTTTCAGGGTGGGCACCTGGTAGGGTATCTCCTCAGGTCTCTGTTCGGGCACCTCTGGATCAGCAGCAGCCTTCGCTCTGGTGTGGTGGATCCAGGGGGCGACACCTGCGACTTTTAAAGTGGTAGGGGTAGTTAACAGTACAAAGTAGGGTCCAACCCATCTGGGCTGGAGGGGCTCTTTTTTCCAATCTTTTACCCAGACATACTGTCCTGGCCTGAAGGAGTGGGCTGGCCCCCCTGTTGGTACTAGTTCTTGCCCAAGGTGGGCTTGCCTTACTCTTTCTAATTCTTGGCCTAGGGCAACTTGGTAGGACGCTTGGCGGGTCTCTCCTAAAGCAGTTAAACCTGTGGTGGCTGGTATTCGGGTTAAGGGGGTGGCTCTTCCATATGATTTCATAAGGGATATATCCAGCTGCATTCGGGGTGCACCTTATCCTGAAGAGGGCAAGAGGCAAAATGTCTGGCCAAGGGAGGTGCGTCTCTTGGCAGAGTTTTCCCAAAGTCTCTTTTAGGGTTCGGTTCATCCGTTCTACCTTGCCTGAGCTCTGGGGCTGGTAGGCAGCCTGTAGTCTCCACCTCAGATTCAGGGCCCGAGTCAGCAGCTGCATGACTTTAGCGGTGAAGGCTGGTCCGGTGTCACTCTGTAAGCTGAGTGGCAGGCCGTGTCCCGGGATGATTTCTCGGAGTAGTACTCGCTCTACTTCCTGGGCCTTTTCTGTGCGCGTGGGGAATGCTTCTACCCAGCCTGAAAAAGTGCACACTAGAACTAGGAGGTACTTGTACCCGCGGCTGGGTTTGAGCTCAGTGAAGTCCAGTTAGAGATCTTCAAAAGGCAGTGTACCGGTATACTGGATGCCCTGGTGAGGAACCTTGGGTGCCTTAGCATTATATTGCGCACAGGTAGGGCAACGGGCTGTGATGGAGGTGCACAGGCACCTATGTATCCAAGGTGGGGATACATAGGAACTTTCCAAGGAGCTGGCTTAGCTTAGTCTTTCCTAGGTGGGTTAGACTGTGGCAGTTCTGGACAATATTCCGGCCTTGACTCTGAGGTATGTATATCCTCCCATTGTTTAGTTTCCAAAGCCCCTCTGGTGTCTTCTGGGCTTGGACTTGACTCGCCCACCGGTCCTCCTCTGGGCTGTAATCGTGCTCGGTTGGAGTAACTCCTAGTATTGGGTTGAAGGTGATTATAGGCTCCGGCCGTTCGCGCGTCGCCTCCTTTGCAGCCTGGTCAGCGAACTTGTTTCCTTCTGTTTCTCTGGTGTGGCCCCGCTGGTGTCCACAGCAATGGATCACAGCCACTTGGTTGGGGGCCTTTACTGCCTCAAGTAGCCTGAGTATTTCTTGTTTATTTTTTATTTCTTTTCCCTCCGTGGTCAAGAGGCCCCTTTCTCGGTAAATTACCCCATGGAAATGCAGGGTGGTGTAGGCATATTTGGAGTCAGTAAATATGTTGACCTTTCTGCCTTTACTTAGTTCTAGGGCTCTTATGAGGGCATATAATTCTGGGCCGACCACCCGGCGGGTAGGGCCCTCGCCTCTATGACTGTGTCTTGGGTGGTGACTGCATAGCCTGCTCAGCTCTCTCTGGCTTCAGTCAAGTAGCTGCTCCCATCAGTGTACAGAGTCCAATCCTCATGGGGTGTAGGTTGGTCTTTCAGGTCAGGTCGGCTAGCATAGACTTGGTCTGTAATATCTGCACAGTCATGGTCTGGGGCCCTGTGTTCTGCGGGCAAATATGTGGCCGGTTGATAGACCCCACAGTCTTCAGGTGGATCCGGGGATTCCCTTGGAGCAGCCCCTGGTATTGAGCTAACCTCAGATTGGATAGGTAGCAGTGCCCTGCCCCTTCTAATAGGCTATGGACAGCATGGGGCAAGTAGAGGTGTGTTTCCTGCCCAAAGGTCAACTTGTCCGCCTCTTGTAGCAGGACTGCCGCTGTCGCGACCGCTCTCAAACATGGCGGCCACCCCACTGCAACATTGTCTAATTGCTTAGACAGATATGCTACCGGCCTTTTCCAAGGTCCGTGATCTTGGGTTAGCACGCCTAGGGCTATTTTGTCCTTCTCGTGCACATAGAGCGAAAAAGGCTTCTCTGGGTCAGGCAGACCTAGGGCTGGCATGCTAGTAAAGCAGTTTTTGATCTGCTGGAATGCCTCCTCCTGTTTGGGGGTCCATAGAAACGGACCAGAGTCTGGTCCTTTTGTGGCCTGGTACAACAGTTTGGCTATCTGGGCGTAGCCGGGTATCCAAAGGCAGCAGAAACCCGCAGCTCCTAAGAACTCTGTGAGTTGTCTCTGGTTTGTTGGGACCACCATTTGCCTGATGACTGCCTTTCTTTCTACCCCAAGGGCCCACTGTCCCTGGCTAATCTGAAACCCTAGGTATTTGACAGTCTCTTGGCAAAGTTGTGCCTTTTTCTGAGACACCTGATATCCCCTGTCCTGCAATAACTGGAGTATGGTCCCTGTGTGGTCTCAACAGTCTTCCTTCCCTCACCCAGCCAGTACCAAGTCATCTATGTACTGGAGTAGAGTGACTTCAGGGTACTCGTCCCTATACAGGTGCAGATCTTTTGCCAGGGCCTCACTGAACATGGTGGGTGAGTTCTTGAACCCCTGTGGCAGTCTTGTCCAAGTTAACTGGGACTTTTCTCCAGACACTGGGTTCTCCCACTTGAAGGCGAAAATGGCCTGTGACTGCAGGGCCAGTGGGATACAGAAGAAGGCATCTTTCAGGTCTAGGCAGGTGAAGTGAGTGGCTGTCGGTGGCAACTGCCCCAACAAGGTATATGGATTTGGGACTCCAGGGTGCAGCGTAACTGTGGCTTGATTGATGGCCCGTAAGTCCTGTACCGGCCTATAGCCAGACCCATCTGGCTTTTTCACAGGGAGCAATGGGGTGTTCCACAGTGACTGGCAAGGGACTAGGATCCCTGCTTCCAGATGTTTATTGGTTATTGGAGCTATGCCATGCCAGGCATCTCTTGGTATCAGGTACTGTTTAATGCACCTCGGAGTCGCTCCGGGTATGAGTTCTACTAATATGGGCTCCTGCCCCTTCGCCAGTCCAGGTGGGTTGTCCTCTGCCCAGACTCTGGAGTAGGCTGCCCAAAGGGGGTCCTGGACTGGCCCCTCGTCTTTCTGGTGGAGTCTATATTCTTCTTCCCTCGGTATTACCAGGGCGATGGTCCGCGGTGTGGGCAGGTCAAGGGAGGCCCCCCCAGGTTGGAAAATGACTCGTGCTGCCAGCTTAGTTAGAATGTCCCTGCCCAACAGGGGAACTGGGCAGTCTGGCAGGTACAGGAACTCATGGGTAATCTGGTGGCCTCCCAGTTTGACCTTCCGTGACTGGCAAAATCTTTGCGGGCTGGCCGAGAGGCCAGTGGCCCCCTGCACAAAGACTTCTTTTCCAATGAGGGGTCTTACCGGGGTGGTGACTACCGAGTGTTCCGCCCCAGTGTCTACCATAAAGTCTATGTCTTGGCCCCCAACTTTTACTCTGACCATGGGCTCCTGGGGACTGAGCGTGATGGAGCGCGGTCTCCCTCAGTCTTGGCTGAACCCGGCGAGGGCTAATATGTTGGGGGCTGGTGCCAGCAGGACTGCCCAAATATTAGATGACTCCTCCCGCCACTTTCGGGCTGGACGATCTCGCTTCCAATGCCCCCTCTCTTTGCAATAAGCACACTGATCTTTTTCTACTTTGAAGTGTCCCTTCTTTTCACCTGGTCTGGTTTTTGACGCTGTCAGGGCCGGTTTTCCTAGTGCGGCGGCTAAGAGGGTGGCCTGTAATTTCTGGTCTTCTAAGCGGGCGGTCGTTGCGGCTTCGTCTCGGCTTTCATATACTTTGTTGACTACTGCCAAGAGTTGGTTCAGAGTCATGCCTGTGAAGCCTTCTAATTTCTGAAGCTTCTTTCTAATGTATGAGGCCTACTGAGAGACAAAAGCCATGGCTACCATACACTGGTTCTCAGCTGCCTCTGGGTCAAAAGGTGTATAAACCTGGTAGGCCTCCATTAGGCGCTCTAGAAAGTCCCCGGGGCACTCATCTGCCTTCTGAATTATGGTGGCTACTTTAGCCATGTTGGTGGGTTTTCTGGTTGCCGCTTTTACCACCTGTAGTAGAGAGTGGCGATACTGATCAAGGGCTGCTCGTCCCTGTTCTGTGTTTGGGTCCCAGACCAGCTGCTGCTCCGGGGCGGCTGGGCGAGCATAGCCAGAGGGGTCGAGGGTCCCAGCCGGGACATGTGCCTCTAGGTAGCGTTGGGCCTCCTGCAAAATCTTTCTCCTCTCTTCTGTGTTAAAAAGTGTGAGGAGGAGTTGGCGACAGTCAAACCAGGTGGGCCGGTGGGTTTGGAAGATTGAGTCTACTAACTCAATCATGGCCTGTGGCTTCTCCGAAAATGGAGGGATATGATGTTTCCAGTTTAGGAGGTAAGTGGTGCTAAAGGGCTGGTAATAGTAGGTGACCTGACCTGGCTGGATGGTCCCATCGTTATTGACTCTAGGAGCCGCCTGTACCTCCCGGAGTGGCATCTGGAGAGGTGGCTGATGTTGGCTTCTGAGCCTACTGGCCACAGGCGACAAGCCCAGCTTGGGCAAGTCTGGGTACTGGACAGGTGCCGATTCTGGACTAAGCTGCGGCTCTTGAGGTGGAATGGAGGGTGGTGGAGTTAAGGGCTCCTGCAGTGGGGCCGTGGGTGGCACTGGTAGGGCCTGATAGGGTGGCGGCTGGAGAACAACTAATTCATCTTCTTGGGCTAGATCCTGATGGATGGGGGATCTAACCCTGTTAACTAATACAGTTGGGGTCCTCAGTCCCCGGGGCCGCGCACAGCACGTTCCTGAGCGCGTCTTGCCCGAGGTCCCTTTGGGATGCCTCTGAGTTCCTGCACACTGACTCAGCCATCTGGGCATGTCCTGGACTAATTCCTGCCATCTGTCTATATAGGGGTATTGATCTGGGTGACCTGGCTTCCCTGCAACTATGAGGTGAACTGCTCTAATGGTGGACAAGTTGAAATTTCCCTCGGGGGCCAGCCGACTCCGAAGTTTGGCCATTCTGATATGCAAAAAGTCTCCAGTTGTTCTACATTCAGTGACGGGTCCTGCCCTCTGAATTTACTGAAATTCTGAAGCATACACTCTAGGACTGTGGAAGGCTGGCCTCCCATGGTCTTCCTCCCGCTCGGCACAGACACAAAAAGGGTGAGGTTCACCTGTTCCCTCGTGGGATAAAGGTCGGTCTTGGCTAAAGTTTACCCCAGCAGAATCCAGGGTTAACTGCCAACCGTTATGCCATATGACCTGACACAGGAACCGCAGGTTGGGACCCAATCTTGCTCCGTAGGTTTTTCACCGGTGGAGCCACAAATACATGCACTCTCACTTTCACTCTCAGACACTCAGAAGTTAAACATTCCCTCCCTGAGTGAGGGTCCGGTGGTCGGACTACCTAGTCTCGATCCTCAGGCAGATCTGGGAGGACTCAAACCTCACTTCCTAATCTCGGGTCCGGTCTCCGGGTCACTTACTAATCTGGCGCCTTCTGATAGATCATGGTCCGATACCCTCACTTCCCATCTGGAGTCACGGGTCGGTGTCCAGTGCCCCGACTGGTAGGGGCCTAAGAAATCTTAGGGCACATGCTCCCCCAGTCCCCAGTCGGTCCACCGGCCGCCCGGCCCGCCCTGTCCAGCTGGTGGCAAATCGGCCGGAATTTATGTAAGGTCGCTTCCCAGTCAGGGAACCAAAATGTTACAGAAAAATGAAGCGACCAGACACCGAGGGGTTCAGGAGCACGATCTTTATTACATGCACAGGCTCAGAGGAGAGTGACCTCCAAATTCTGAACCCCAAACAGTGGCAGGGGTCTTATTTTTATACTCCTGTCTTTCTTTCTAAGCTACGGGGCAAAAGCGGGTTACAGAAGCAAATGCAGAAGTTATGTCTATTTCCTTATTCGGGGATAAATGCTAGATCTCTCTCGTGATTGCGTGGCAGAAGCAAGTTACAGAAGCAGATGCGGAAGTTAGATTACTTTGTGGCATTCTTAGGCTAGCGGGAGGGGGCTTTTTTCCTATCAATTAGAGAGATAAAAATTAAAAGTACAATGAAATGCCACTTCCTACCACTCAGAATTTCCCTCATTAACAAATCAACAAATGAGAAGTGCTGGTCAAGTTATGGAGAAAAGAGAACCTTAGTACATTGTTGGTGGGAATGCAAACTAGTGCAGCCACTGTGAAAAACAGTATGGAATCTCCTCAAAAAAACTAAAGATGGAACTGCCTTTATTTAGATCCAGCAATCCCATTGCTAGAATTATACCCTAAGAACCAATCACCAATTTAGACCGCTCGGCCACCAATCCAAATCACCAATTTAGACTGCTTGGCCACGCTACCTTCCAAATCACCAATTTAAAAGAACTTGTGCACCTCAATGTTCATAACAGTGTTGTTTATAATAGCCAAGTACCAAAAACAGCCTAAATGCCCATCAGTAAATAAGTGAATCAAAACACTCTGGTGCATTTATACAATGGAATACTATGCAGCAGAAAGAAAAAAAGGAACTCCTACCCATCATAATGGCTTGGATGGAATTGGAGACTATTATTCCAAGTGAAATAAGCCAGGTGTTGAAAGATAAATATCATATGATCTCACAGATAAGTGGAACCTAATCAACAAAACAAACAAATGAGAAGAATAGAACTAAACACTTGGAAGTAAAGAACAAACTGACAATGACCAGAGAAGATTGGCAAGGGGATAGTGGGGAAAACAGGGAAGCAGAAAGCAAAGGAATGCAAATAGTGGATTCCTGGACACAGACAATGGGGGGGTTAACTCTGGGAGTGCAGTGGGTTGGGGTAGGGGAGAGCAATGGGGGAAAAAGCAGGACAACTATAAGTGAACAACAATAAATTTTAAAAGTAAATAAATAAGTACCTTTAACATTGATTTTCATACTGGTTGGGAGTTGTTAAATTTCCTTAACCTTTTCTTATCTGAGAACCAATTTACATCTACATCTATTCTAAATGACAACTTGCTCAGTAGAGTATTGGTTGTAGCATTTGCTTTGTATCCCTCTGAATATTTTTTGTCAATCTCTTCTACAAAGTTCCTGATGAGAAATCAGTTGAAAGTATTATGGGAGCTCCCCTGTAGGTGACTAACTAGTTGTTCTTGGTGCTTTTAAGAGTCTCTCCTTGTCATTAACATTTGGATTTTAATTATGATGACTCTTGGTGTGGGCATTTTTTGATTCACCTGGTTGGGGCAATCTGCACTTGTGGGATTTGTACATCTATTTCCCTCACCAAGTTAGAAACTTTTTAAATTATTTCTTCAAATAAATTTTCAATCTTGTCCCTTCACTCTTCGTCTTCTACCACTATAGTGTGAATATTATTATGCATAACAAGACCTCAGATGTCCCTTAAACTATCCTCATTTTTGTTACATTCTTTTTTTTCTATTTGACATTTCAATTTGATGTTTACTACTATCTTGTCTCTCAGAACACTAATTTGATTATCTTCTTCATCTAATGTACTGTTGATTACATCTAATGTATTCCTTTTTTTTTTATTTCTCACCCATGGATATGTTTTCCTTGATTCGAGATAGAGAAAGAGGTAGAGAGAAACATCATTCAATTGCCCCCTACACATGCCCGAACTGGGGATCAAACCCATAACCTAGGTATGTGACATGACAGGGAATCGAACTCACAACCTTTTGGTGTACTGGGTAACAATCCAATCACCTGAGCAGCACACGAGGGTAGAATTATTTTCTAATTTTAGTTACTTTATTCTTGTCTTTCCACTATTTTTAGAGTTTCTATCTCTCTCTTTTTAAAGATTTTATTTATTTATTTTTAGAGGGGAAGGAAAGGAGAGAGGGAGAGAAATATCAATGTATGGTTGCCTCTCATGCATCTCCTGCCAGGAACTGGCCTGCAACCCAGGCGTGTGCCCTGACTGGGAATTGAACCATGATCGTCTGATTCACAGGCCTGCACTCAATCCACTGAGCTACACCAACCAGGGCATAGAGTTTCTCTCTTTTTTTGTGTAAATTCTCACTTAGTTTATTGATTCTCCCCCTACGTTCATTGAGCACTCTTATAACTGTGTTTTGGACTCTTGTTTGGTAGATTATGTGCCTCCCTTTTATTTAGTTCTTATTTTTTGGAGTTTTGTTCTGTTATTTTATTTGAGACATTTATTTATATCCTCACTGTGTCTATCTTCCTGTGTTTATTTCTATATATTAGGTAGATCTGCTGCATCTCCCAGTCTTAGCACAATAGCCTTTGTAGTAGTTGTTCTGTAAGGCCCAATGGCATGGTATTCTTGGTCACCTGAGCTGATTGTTTTAAGTGTGCCACTTGTATGGATTGTATATGCCTTTCTTATGCAGTTGAGCCTGATTGCCCTTGGCACAAGGATGAGATTGAGCCTCAGGTTACTGGATATTTTCACTCACTGTGACTATATCAGTCAAGCTGTATTGAAGGGGTGACCCCAAAGAGTGAGCTTTGCTATATTAGGGCCCTGGTGCTTGCTGAGTTCATCCTTTAAGTGTTCATTTGTGAAGCTAAATAGGTGGTGGTCCTCTGTTATGGTCTGAAACCAACCACCAGGTGTGTTGTTTCTGGGCCTCTTGAGAGGAGCCCACGGCCACCTTGTAGGAGTTACAAAGTTTTCTGCATTTTGTAACTGTCTCTGCTTGGTAGAAAGCCTTTAGGAGGAGCTCAGCTGAGAAATTGGAATGGCTACTCCTAAATGCCAAGCCAAGATGCAGGGCCAAGATTGCTTATTTGGGGTTTGTAGCACTTTCAGATATTTTTAAGGAAGTACATAGCAGCTAAGACCACCTGCTTGTGAGTGAGAGCTGCTAAGAGAGATTCTCACTTGTGCATAAATTAGGATGGGTAGGGTGTCAGAGAATAACCATGATGGGACAAATTTGATAGAAACTCAGATTTGGCATCCACTTGAAACTGCAAGCTGTGCAGGGGAGGGCTCAATAAAGAAATAATCCTACAGACTTTATGGGGGGAGAGCTAAAATGAAAAACCAAGTAATGGTGCCACTTTTTGGCTAGGTGTGGTGGGCTCAACAAAGAAACAATGGCACTGATCGTCACTTTAGGTCAGAGAGAGATTTTCCTTCAGTCCTTGTTTTGAAGACAAATAATTCAATATCTCTCCATATGTCCATGGCATGTTTTAAGCTGGTGCCCCAGCACTGGAGATCAGAGTGAGTGAGTCAAGTCAGTTGAGTAACATTGTTAATGGGTCCCTTAGGAAAACTACTTGCAACTCCAGCATCCTTCTGCCTAATCCAAATAAAACATTTGCTTGTTTCTCAAACAGTTACTGTGGGGACCTTTCAGCTTGTGGTCCAGGGTAGAGAACCTTGTGTGGGACTTGGACCATCTTCCTCTGTAGAAACCTCCACAGCTGATGTACTTCCTTTCAATTCTTCACTGCTACCTATGCATCTGGGAATGGCCTGTTTTGTGTCTCCACATCTCTCATGAGTTTGAAGGTGCCCTCTTCTTTATATCCTTAGTTATAAGAGTTCTATTGAGGTGTTTCTCATGGGTGGTTATTCTATAATTTAGTTGTTAATTTTATGTGTTTATGAAAGAAAAATAGCACAGTGTTTACCTAATTTCCCACCTTGACAGGAAGTTTCCTACGTAGCTTACTCACAAATGGAGTTGATGAACTGCCAGCAGCAATTACATGCCTAGAATTTTAGGAAAGATCTGGGCTAGATATAAAACTGGGTTAAATTCAGAGAGGTCTTATGCATAGCAGTGGGAAAGGTAGAATATATAGTTGGTGTTACATTCGAAGAGCGAGTAACCAAATGTCCAGGCACTTAGAGCATTTAGATGTTATTTATTGGCCAAACTTTTAACCTGCGCAGGGGCGAACTTCCCCAACTGTGACCGGAGTCACCGTAGCTCCTCAGAGCTACAATATGGAAGTCGCGCCTGGCTTACAGACTAAAGGGTTTTTATAGAATACTGCAAGCAAGCAATATACAGAAGCAGATGTGGCTGTTAGCGATTGGTGCCATTGAACAATAGCCTCCTTACTCATTGGTGGGACCCTCTTGTTGGAAGGCAGAACATATTTTTCTTTTTTTTT